>NC_133759.1:101053765-101356795 GCF_036562045.2 Rhinolophus sinicus | reverse complement strand
GGGAACCACTGTAGCTGAAACAGATGTTTCATGTTGATAAGTAGGGACTGGGAAAGGAATTTTTATCCTGCTGTTCATTTTTCTCTATTTCCACTACCCATACCTGGCAGCAGCTCCTCCAGTACAGCTGTCTCTTGCAAGCCAATCTGTTCAATCCGGGCTCCTAGGTCTCATTTCATAAATCAAACTCAGCCCTGGACAAGCCGCACTCTCAGAGTACCCTTGCCGCTTTCCTTGGTGGAAACACCTCTATCACAATGAGAGACGCTGGGCCAATTGTGCTTAAATTAGGGCAGTCACAATTCATTAAGAAAGACAGCATGGGCAGGGGGTCTTTTCGGTATTTCTATGTTAACTGTTTAGTAGCGAGAGAGTCACATATGTGGCATTTTGCACAAGGCATTCACCTTCAAATGAAGCATTTGGGAGAGAGCCCAGAATTTCCACGGGGAAGCAGTTCCGTGTGATTCCAGCGGGTCAGGTGCTACTGCTCATGTTTGCAAAGCATTCCCTGGTCCTCTTCACTGGGAATAAAACTTTACTGGCTCAGCCTCAGGTCAGAGATGCTCACTCAACTCTGGGTTGTAACACTTCAGTAGCTCAGTGAGGATCAAAGGAAATGCTTGCTAAATTAACTAGGAAAAAAAAGAAAAAGCCAAAAAAAAGCAAAAAAAAACCCAACAATGAAAAACATTCAGGTCCAAACTATTTTAACACACCTTAGTGTAGACTAATTTAAATGCAATTTTAACTTACTTAAATAAGCACATGCCATGTAGCAACGATTTAAAATTGCTACCATTTATTAAGTACTTATATGGACTAGGGATAGTGCTCAATTCTTAAGATGCATTGCCTTACTTAATCTGCAGAACAATCTGTGGAGTGGGATTTGCTATCCCCATTTCATAAAATAGGAAATCAGAGGTTCTGAGGCTTACCTGGAGCCACACCAGGTAAAGCCTTACAACCAGGTTGAACAGGTTCAAAAGCCCATTCTCATCCATTTGTTAATTCTAATCCCTAGTGAACCTTTCTCTCTCTCTCTCTCTCTCTCTCTCTCTGTTTTAAAAATTGAGATGGGGTGAGCAAAAATCTAGGTTAATACCTGTGTTACCAAAATTAGACATTAAATGGGTATGGACTCTCCAAAGAGTTTAGGTGCTCACTGCATAAGTTTTACAGCATTATTGTATGCTTTAAGGCAGTCATAACAAAACGTTGAGAAATGGTTAGGGTGCTAGTTCAGGCAAAATGTGATCAGAGGAAGGGTAGGTGTCTGGACTTCATGAAAGTCTGCTAGTGAATAGTGATGCACTGGTTCCAAGTCATATATTTAGAATGGTATAAGAAATGAACACACTTTGGTCCAGGACATGTGTGGATGGTTTTAGATGATAAACTTTCCAAACTGGAAGGCGGAGTAGTTTAATCGATGCCAAACACACAGAGGAAATGGGGCAAAGCACCACTGTTTGTATTTGTAGATGTCTTCCAAGCTTTAGAGGTAGGGCACCAGGGGACAGTACCCTACTTTTTGTCAATCTGGTCTGAATGGATACAGTCAATAGAGGAGAATGTTTACAATTCTTTTTCATTCCAACGCAAATCATTGTTATTTAAATATCTGTCATTAGTTAATACCGTCAACAAGTAGTTACCCAGAAACAGGAAGAAGCTATACTACCATTGCTCAGCTCACTGCTAGACCAGCTGCTGAAGATCTCCACCAAACCTAAGGGATGATTAAACATTTCCCCACAGCGTTATTATTTACAATGACACCATTTAGGCACGGCAATTAGCATATACATAAGCATCGAGAGAAGCAGGCCAGACTGAACAGACTGCAGTCTAGAGTCCGAAAATGCAATGGCTTCTCTCCATGTTTCTTTCTGCTCCATTTGTGGTGTCCAGACGAGGGGATGTTTGGGCAGCCACACCATGGCCTGGATCATATCTGGGCCAACATTCTCAGTCTCGTGACCCAGGAAAGCGATGGCTGAAGGATTGAAAAACCATAGACTCTGGTGTCTGAAAACCTAGGCTCAGTTCTGCCTTTGTCACGCCCTGGCTGCACAATTCTGGGTTAGATTCCATCTCACCGATTTTTTTCATGTGTAAAGTGGAGATGGTAAGATGGTAAGTGACCTTGTAGGGCTGCTGGGAGGATAAATGTATGTATCAAGTTCCCTTTCCAAGAGTTTTTATTTATTTGCTGCTGACTTATTCACAGTTCTTACATCTGTCTTGGAGAGAATTGCTTTGAAATTACTTATTTATAATTTGTTTCCCCTTCTGGGCTGTACACTCATCCATAGCAGAGACAACTATACTCATCTCCAATACATATGCCGAGACGTAGGACAAAGCCAACTTGGTGTTTCTCGAATGAACAAATGAATGGCTTACGTATCTCCTATGATGAAAATTCTAGACAATGTATTTGTAACTACTGGTATTATTTATTTACTCTCTAAATGGAGACATCTAAAGATGCTTTTGTCTATTATTACTCAGTTATTACTACCAATACTATTACTATTACTATTACGGTAAGTGCTACTACTACTAAGAGAAGCTGATATGGACAGAGCACTATATATCAGGATTTTCTAAGTGCTTAATGTATAGTAACTCTTAATTTTCACCCCGATCCCATAATGTAGGTGGAATTATTATACCCATTTTTTCCAAATTGCGAAACTGAGTCATAGAGGTTGAACCTCAATAAGGAAGAATGTATACAATTCAACGTCCACATTGAGTCTGATCACAATAATTTTTGTGGCATTTTTCTAGGAACACATTTTCAGTGGCATAATTTGTTTCAACATTTGCCTGAATGCTCACTTATTGCAAAACTTTCCTTGATTTTTACTTAGTGCCAGGTATTTTGGCTACAGATGAGAAGAAACACAGTTTCGTCCTATGTCCTGGTCAGCATAAACTCTTACTAGTGTGTTCTCTGAAAAAAATTACTGCCAACCCTATGAGAGAAACTAGTAGGAGGTGGAGAATTGCAAGGCTTTGGGAAGTGAAATCGGGTTTTATTTATTTACAGCGAGTCGCCCAATTCTGTGCAAATGCTGTCTCTCCATGAAGTGCAAGCTGGGATGCTTCCTTTAACTTGCATTTGTTTCGGGTGTGATTACTATTGTTTTTCTTTTAGTTATTTGCTAATAGTAGTCTCTGATTTGTCTCCAGACATTTCATTAGTTTTATATTGAAACTTGATTGTCCCCAAATGTGTGATTTTTCTTGGTTGAGAAGTTATTCATTTGTTACATATGAAAGTCCCCAGTGTAATTTCTTCATCCTCATGACAGCGTTAAGGATAATGTGTGTGAGTGTGTGTGTGTGTGTGTGTGTGTGTGGTAGGTGGGGTGGTCTGTGTGTGTGTGTATATATTTGAGACATGTCTACTGGACACTGGATGTGTGGAAATATGAAACAAAATTAATATACTGTTTCTTGAGATTTGATTATGGTTCGTTTTAATGACTAAGACATGCTGCTAAAATATGAGGCTGGCAGTATCTACTTGAATTAGCAAACTCTCTTGAGACAGTTTTAGTTATCTACCACCATAATACCAGTCACTATGAATTGAGGAAGTATAAAATATAATTATTAAACATTTATTTGCCAATGAATATGCTAATATTTTAATGCTATTTTAAGTAAGTCTTTTTGAACTTAATAAATTAACTTACTGGGATAAAAAGACAGATGTTTTGAGTAATCATAAGACAGATTTTTTTTACCATTAAATTAAACCCTACAAAAATATGGAAGGAGAACTGACTCTGGGTGACGAACACACAATGGGATTTATAGATGATGTAATACAGAATTGTACACCAGAAATCTATGTAATTTTACTAACAATTGTCACCCCAATAAATTTAATTAAAAAAATCAATCAATCAAAAAAAATCCATAACTTAACTGTCTTTTTTTTACTTTTAAAAGTTAAAGAGTTACTGTATATAATAAGCTCCTTTTTACAAGTTAAAGGAGATATTATTTCAGTAGTATATTGGAAAATATAGCAAACAAAGGACATTGTTTAAATGAGTGTTTCCCTCCAGTTAAGGTGGTTTTCAGTTGTACTATAATCCTCACCTCTCTTAGGAGAAACAAATATATTTGCTAAATAAAATTCATTATAAGTTTCCCACCATTATAAACCATCTGCCCAGAAAATTATTAAATGTTCTTTAAATGCTTAAAAGTAATAAAAAGCCAAAGATCCATGAATCTATTCACAAACTACTTATCAAACTTTCACAACGGAGTTTATTTTAGACTATCTGTATAGTGGACCAAGGGTCAGTAAGCGCTTTCTAGAAACGGCCAGGCAGTGAGTATTTTAGGCTTGGTCTTAACAGTTATGACTTCTCAACTCTGCCTTTGTAGGACAGGCAGCCATAGACAGTACATAAATAACTAGTCTTTTCTTAGCTGTTCTGATAAAACTTAATTTACACAAACAAGGTTTGGACTGGATTTGGCACCTAGCAGGTAATTTCCTGACCACTGCTAGCCCAGCGTCATTAAACCCATGGGGAAGTAGCTATCATGGGCATTCACTTTTCTAGGTCTCATGACTCATCATTTCAATGTGTAGAACAGATAGAGAAACTGTTGAACTATTGAAATACCCTGACCACTTGGATGACTTTCACAGAATAACAAATCTTATCATCATCATCATCTCCTCCCTGACCTAAATAGCCGGTTTTCAAAGGTTATCAGTGAGTGTGATTTTTTTGCGCACTTGCAAACATCTGTATATAAAGCAAATTCATTTTTAACCCAGAAAGGACATGTAATAACCCGTTCCCGTATAAGCACGTTGAACAACTCAAGTCAAGACACCTGACTAACTGGGGCAGGACTCCTATGTCTTCATAACTGACTTATGGTAAGGTCTTACATAAATAACAGGCCCTTGCACTAAAAGGGTTAGATGTGAGAGCGCTTATTGAAAATTTCACCACTTATGTAATTTGTCTTTGTACCCATCTAATAACTCAAAGACATAGGCAAATAATGCTATTTTTGAAAAATGCCTCAGAAATCTCTTAAATTTCTCAGACATTTCAAGCTCTTTTTAAAATTCACTTTTATTATTTCTAGTAGGAAGGTTAACTTTACCATTTTACAGACAAATAAAAACAAACAAGACATGCTACTGAAATGACATAAGTTTTTTGATAAAATTGGCAAAAAAGGCAGATTTTTCAGTAGATCAATAATATCAAATATTGGTAAGATTTTAGGAAAATGAACATCTCTTATGCTGTTAGTGGAGGCTTTAGAAATATAGTCACTTTGAGGACAACTAAGCAAGATTTATTAAAATTAAAAAAGTGACATTCCTATAATCTAGCAAATCCATTTCTAGTTGTCAGCCACTCACATGTGTGTGCAAGGATGTTCATCACAGCATTTTATGTAATAAAAACTTGTAAATAATGTGAATATTCACCATTAGTAAATGGGTAAATGAAACAAAATTTGTTCATCTAATGTAATGCTATAGACACTAAAAATAATATAAACCTAGTTAGGTGTCAAGATGATCCCATCTGAGAAAATATTATTATATGAAAAAATAGGCCAAAGAATGATAGGAATTTATAAAAATGATTACTTGTAGAAAAGCAACGAAAGGGCCTAGATTTATATATGTAGTTTTCAGAATGAAAGAAATTGTTTAATAATTTTTTAAAAAGAAAATGCATTGTTTTTTTCCTTTGTTATAACCATTTTTTATTACATTTATTAGGCTGACACTGGTTAGTAAAATTACATAGGTTTCAAGTGTACAATTCTATAATATATCATCTATATAGCACATATATCTGCTCACCACCCAGAGTCAGTTCTCCTTTCATCACCATATATTTGACCCTCTTTACTCTCTTCTACTCTCCCCCGTCACCCCCCACCTCTGGTAACAACTAAACTTTTGTGTCTATGAGTTTCTCATAACCACATTTTTAAAACAAAATCCTGAGGCCCAGAAAACTTAAGAGCTTGACCCAAGAATATATGTCAAGTAAGTGGCAGAGAGAGAAGGCATCAGATTCCAGGCAAACTCACCAAGCAATGGTCCTTCTGTAAATCCTTTTTACAGCAACCTCCTCCCAAGAGAAAACAGACTAACTCTCCTCCGCTGCCTTACCCGTCTTTGCAAGAGAAGCACAGAAACTCATTTTCAGAAGGAGGCAAATAAAATTATTATAAAGTAAAAGAGACTGTTCATCAGGGAAAGGCTTCTCTTAGCCTTCACCAACACAACATATGAAAGGTGGAGATAATTTTCCTCTCTTCTTTATTTTCCCCCTCACAGGAAGTAAGACCATACCACAGAACCCCTTACCAATAATAGCAATTTATCTGCAGATGAAATAGGGAACAAAATTACTGTTCCCTGATTTTCCTCATTAGAATATAGTAAAAGCAGGTTTAAAGGGTATAGTTGCAAGTAAAGTAGAAAAATAGCTGAATAAACCGAAATTATAGTTAAGGAAGCACATGCTGATAAAATATGCAAGATGTACAATAAAATATTTTATGCCTATACTGATGAGTTCCAAAACCATCCATAGGTAGTTTTATGGCATTTTTACTTGAAAAATGTAGCTGAGAGAATCCAAAGAATAGAAAATTATCATTAGCTTTGGCTAATGTGGAGACAAGATAGTGGCCAGTGGCCATTGCTAAATATCCTTAAAATATTACTTTGACCTCCTCACCCCACAAACAAATAACCTCTGCTATAAACATCACTTCTTAGTATATGGTCAGCATTACGGCAAAAATTACCGTTAGGCTGGGCTTGGAAAATAGTTAATATTTAGGTAAATGTGAGATTAGTACCGAGAAAATCCAAAGAGCAATTGACTCTCCATGGAGGAGAGCAGTCCTGGAAAGATTATATGCATGGGCGAGCATGCAAGTATTTTCAAAGCTGCCAGCTCTCCATCACCTCTAGGAGTGGGGTGGGAAATGGATGCCTCCTGGGCCATTAGCTAGCTGGACAGCTGAGGAGGGGTTAACAAACAGCAGTTTGGAACATCCACGTGCTGGTCAGGAAAAGCTAGCTAGAGTCCTCTCTCTTATCAGGACTAATTACAAACAGCCAATTACATACAACCAAACAATGCTACCATTCTAATTCTGCACAAACTATTGATTGCCTTGGGCACCTGACTTAACAGGTAAGCACACTGTAGATGCTCAAGCAGTTTGATGAAGGAAGGAAAATGAAAGAGAAAAGAAAGATAAGGGGATCTAAAAGCAGAGTTAGGAGAAGGGGGATGGAAGAGAGGAATGGGAGTGAGGACAAAGATGGAAGCTCGTACGAGAAGAGAAATTAAAAAGAGGGAAAAGGGTCTCCCGATGATTAATATTACATAGTGCCTTTTTCTCATCAGGGAGTTCAATAGTCCCTGCAATGCTGAAGGAAATATATTCTAGGTGTTTTATTTTTTACATTTCCCCAGTAATTATAGTACACACGTCTCATCTGGACAAGAATAATGAACATGTGCTTGAGACCCACCATATTGTGCTCCTAAACTGATAATCACCATGGCACTCTTTGCTCCTAAGCATGAATGATGCTTGATAACCCTTTTCAGTGTAGGGCTCCCGGAAGCCAATTCCAACGCATTGCAGTTGGCACAGTAGATGAACACCATTTACAATCTCTCCATTGGGATCCGAGTCCTAGTTCTACATTTCACTTAACAGTGAAGCTTTTATCTCAGGAAACTCATTGTATTATGGAAATTCTATTCAATAACAACAACAAAAACATTTATTTTCATTAAATTGTTATAAGTAGAATGATTGCAATATATGATTTAAGAGACATGAAAATATGACCATGTTTATCTATAGTTATCTCATTAAAACAGGATCTGCTTATAACATATAAAGAGCTCGGTAGACATTTTTTAAAAATAAAATCTATTTACTGAAAATAAATTATGTCTGAAAAACATCAGACAGTAGTAACTGGGGACGGGTTAGAGCTGCCATGTACAACAGGACTTTTTTCTAGTCTCAAGAGATGGTCAAAAGTATAAATTGGATTAGATAATGCCTTTATATCGTAACTGAATTTGAATTGGTGATAATGCATTATATAGATAAAACGCTCTATCCTTTCAAAAGTGGCCTTGGTCATGATTTAGAATTTTATTGTTTTCAAGAAAAATATAGGTAGTTAGAATGCTTCATGACTCTCAATGTGGTGAATATTCATGAAATGCTATTGAATTCTTCGCGACTTAGTCTGAGAAATTAGTGAAAGAATGAAGAGAGGTGATATTATTAATAACATTTCCACATATAGAGAACTTACTGCTTGCCAAACTTTTGTGTATTCATATACAGTTTATTATTCACTCAGGCATAGACTCTAGGACATTGGTATTAATATTCCTGTTTTTAGGAGGAGAAACAGGCCTGAAAAAGTTAAGTTTCCTAATATCACAATAAGCAGAGACAGATTCAATTCAAAGTGTTTTTTCTTGGATTTAGTGCCCTTAAGGAATTGTTGGATCATTGAATCCCAGCTCAGAAAGCAACCTACAGACATTTGTTTCTTAATCATAAAGGCAAGTGGAGTATCTCTACAAAGCAAACCACCTTCTTTCCAAGTCTTCTCACTGGCTACAGATAGACATCCTGTGATTTTAGTGCTACCGATCACATTGGCAAAAAGTTACCAGCCTACATTATTTTGCTGAGATATAACTAATGTCCTACCCTCTCCATAAAATCTAGCTCGATTGTCTTTGCCTCCTATGAAAAACTTTGTGCTGACCCTCTCATGTGGTACATATATAAAATCTTGGTTGTTCTCTTCATAATAATTCCTGACATAATATACATTGCTCAGAAGCCATTAAAAATATGTGTTCAAGCCTCATTTGATACATCAATTGCATAGCCACACACCTAGACACTCATAATGGCAAATTGTTTATGTGCACTTATCTGTGAAGCACATACTATGCACTTAGTTTTGAACATGTCGAGGTAAGAAGGGGATGCAATAGCCATTCCATAAGAAGGGAATAACATAAACAAAGGAACAAAAAAGAAACATCTTGGGGATTCGTGGAGGGAAAAATTCATAGTTCATCCTGGTTCGAGTATAGGTTTCCTGATGAAACTAAAATTGGGAAGAGAGACTGAAGACAGATTATAAATAGTCTAGAGTATCAAGTAGTTAGTAGTAGACAAAATTTTATATGGCAAAATTTCACACACTGTATTTCCCTGTAGAATATTACTAAGTAATGATTGGTAAATGGTATTTTGGGAGACACCATGTTAAAGAGATGTCTTCTCTGTTAGAACTCTGAGAACACCAATAGACTGAAGGTTTCAAATCTGTAACATTCCCCAAATCTCTCTGATTGTACTATCTTTTTTTTTCTTCCTTATGAAACAACTCATAAAACCCATATCAGAAAACTGCTCTGCCTAATTAAAATTGTTTAAAATAGTAGACAGGTGATACAATGAGATACACATGGAAGATTCATGTAGATTAGAGCACATATTTATAGGGCCACCATGTCAGCTTTCAGCTACTAGTTTTCCTTAGCCAAGAAGTTCTATCTGCCATTTTGCTAGTTTTTAGACAAGTTGGGATATCATGCAGCATATTCAATTCAACCTTCACATTAATCTAAATCATGTCTAAAATTTTCTTTTTTTCCCCCATAAGGTCAAAGAACTCACAGAACTTGACCTAACAGCATAACATCCTCCTTGAGTGTGAGCAGATATTTCCATTACATAATAATATATTCTAAATTTCAGGTACTTTATTAATATGAAATCATGAATGCAATGTCATTTCAATACTTCCAGAGTCTCCATCATAGTAAACCTGGGTGAAATTCAGGGGTAAGGCATTTGTACTGCAGATTTCTTCACTATTTTTAATGACTATTTATAAATATTTTATGCGGTTCAGAAAATCAATAATTGAACAAAAACTTATTTTTTGAGATTATATCTGAAATACTAAGTAATTACTTATTTAGAAGCAACTTCGTTAGGGTATTTTAAGAATAAAATATTAATGAAAAATTTATCTTGTAGTATAAATATTTTTCATGTGTTATAAAATCATTTGATTATCTTAATAATTGCTATAATTTCAAATATATTTTTATTGAATAATAGTTTATAAGATATTTTAGAATATGTGAAAAATACCCTGTTCATCATGTTAATTAAAACTCATATTCATATGACATTTTTTTCTTTATAAAGAGACAAATGGATTCCAAGGCAAAATAACTCAAATATATGTTATCACATTGATAATTTTTGCATTAAATAGACATATTTTTAATTTTAAAGAAGACATGTTTGAGTTATTTTTGGATGGTCCAAAGATCTGAACTATTTTGTACTTTTTGCATAGATATTGATTTAAAGAGTAGGAGTTTTTTCAATAAAAATGCAATATCATGAAGTGTATTATAGTATTTTATGCTAAAATGTTTCTTAGACTTTATCTTATTATTTTTTGAATTATGTTAATATTCATATTATATTTTCACTTTAGGAAAATATAGATAAATGTGGAAATAAGTATAAAGACTACATATTTGCTGGAAATACCAAGAATACAAATGTTACATTGCTCTGTGTCCAGCTATTAACTATAATCAGGGTGTAACTCAAGAAAAAAGTTAATTTAGTAAAAAAATAAATAAATAAATACATTCCCTAAACTGCTTCAACTTACTTTCTAAATAAAAGCTCAAATAATTTAAGAACATCAACCAAAAGCATAAAAAGAGAAAAAAAAATCCTCAAAGGAGCAATAGCATAAAAAGAAAGCATCTTAATATTAGTCAGAATCTCAACCTTCCACTGTTACTCTTCCTGAGTCTAAGTTTTGAAATTAATTTTAAAGCCTTATTTGATTGGTTTCCCTATAATAGTGCCTAACATAGTACACTGTACAGTAACCATTCAAAAATGTTGGTTCAAGTTCTAAGCCAAGTATAGAACTCTCACACTTTCTGGAATGAGGCCACGATATCTAATCTGCAGTATAATTGACTTGAAACAAAACAATGTCTTATCAATTCATTTTAGGGACAAAGAATATGGGTTACCTGTTGCTAATGAATTTTGCTAAGGGAGATATATAGAAATGTATATGCCTGTCATTCAAAATTCACTCAATGTTTATCATCAAAATTCAATTAATCCTTTGGGAAAAGAAAAAAATTTTTTTGTTTTTTGTTTTTTCTCTTGACAGGGCAAAAAGAAAAGGAAAATTTAATAATCCAATTTTTTAAATATTTTTTTTCATTCACAGTTGACATTCAATATTGCTTTATGTTAGTTTCAGGTGTACAGCATGGTGGTTAGACATTTATATAATTTATGCAGTGATCCCCCCTGATTAGTCTAGTACCCACCTGGCACTAGACATGGTTGTTGCAACATTCCTGGCTATATTACCAATAATTTAATTGCTGTATTTTAAAACTGTCTAATAAATCCTCAGATTACTCCTAAAACATCAAGGCATTAATTTGCATTTATTTCATTTACTGATAGTCTAACACAAGATTCAATCATTGTCTTAAGGTTCATAATATCACAGTTTAAATTTCAGGGGTGGGGGCATGATTGTCAAAGATTGTACTCTATTTTACCACCTTGATATTTGCTGAATATAAAGTTTCATTTTTTTTTTCCTTTCTTTGCAAATAATTCTCAGAAGTGTTGAGGAAATGAGGGGGAAAGGTAGCATTTAATAGTTAACCGGAATAGAAAGGAAAAATGTTTTTCACTTATGAAAAGCAGCACCAATAATTATTCAATGAATTTGGAAATCAACTCCAGCAGAGAAGTATATGAGATTCCTGCTGATATTGGTCATCTGAGAAATAATGATTTATTGCTGTTTGGTATATGCTTACTTATGTGAATACAATTTTCCACTGTGGAATCAAAATAAAATAAGTGTTCCAACTACTTGCAAGGGTTCTTCAAAGAGACGGAGAGAAACAAATTGGGCACTAATGAGTATGTTTAGCAAAGCTGATTCATTCAGCGACTGTGAAGTGTACAACAAGCAGAAGAAAAATATGCAGTGGGGTTACCTTTACTGGTTTTTATTTTTTAAGTACAGAGAGGGAATGATAAAGGCTGTATCTATGGAAATGATAATTTAGAGAGATATTAGAAACCATTACTTTTCAATCTTTTGTTGCTTCATGCTGCAAAACTCAAATGTTTGTAATTCAGATTCAAATATGGTGAGCCTATGTGGATGATGGGCTGTTTTGTGGATATAAACCACTCACTGCCATCAAGTTAACTATGTTTTGTGGATATAAACCATTCCAAACTGGGAATGTCTCATAAAAAAATCTCTCGTGGCAAGTGAGTGATTGAACAAGGGTAGAAGTTTATTTCCACGGGAGTTTTTATTGAATTAGAATTTAACTTCTATATATTTTCTTTTATCTTGGCCATTATTTTCCTCCTGCAGATATACACTTAGTTTCGTTTTACAGAAAGCACTGAAATATATACTGAAAAGATATCTCAGAATCATAACTTAAGTATAAAGTGGTAATGATTCTCAATGTAAATACACAAATGATTACAACTCTTACTTTATTCTTGTGATGTCGCTGTGAAAATATTTGCATGCATTCTATGGGAGAATATCCTTTGAGAAATCATAGGTGGTAGGAAAAACAAGTTTATCTTGTACTGCCTAATTTATGATAAATATGCACATAAATATATACGTTGATAAATGTGTGGCTGTATAGGGATAAAAGTGTATAGGTAAGTATATATTCACACTTCAAGATCAAATGCAATCTATTTTATAGAAAACACTAGTTAGGCAAGATGGGAGGAGACATACGATAATGTAATGCAAAACAGATCTTACATTTCCTTCCTTTTAAACTTTTTCTCAATCTTGGGTTTGTAGAGATATAATCCTTTTTTTTCCCCAAGTAATGTTCTACACAAAAATCTTCACAAAGATTTTTAATGTTTCCCCCCATTTTTTCTAATAATTGGGATACAATTTTTGTCCCAAGTTTAACATTCCGCAGACATTTTTCTGCCTTCTTTGCCGTCAAGTTAAATATGGGGGAACCCAACGTTATCTGTTTTATAATTCTCTTCTAAAAATCTCCTCCTTTTCCACAGGCCAAGATTAACCAAACAATGAAATAAGGTATATCATTTGCCTCTGTATGTAATGGTTTAGATGAAAATAAATTAGTAATTGTCTTAATGATCTGCACTCTCAATGTTATGCCCTCACTATGAAAATTTCTTAGCAATATTATGGCTAGCCTAACAGATACTTAGTTCCCGTTTTATATATAAGTGTTTAATTCCTTTCTTTATGTAAGGCTTTAGGTTTGAGACTCTTCAAATAAAGCAGAAGACAAAATACACTTCTTAATTATTTGGATACTGTTTCTATAAAGAATTAGATGTTTTAGATAATTAAAAAATCTTGAATCTCTCAGGGTCTGTGAAATGGTTAGCTTGCATAGGAAACATTGGAAATATGAAATAGCAGCAGACCACTTATTTCTACTTGCTCCTACCTGTACCCCTGAAAAGCGTGGATGGAATTATCTGCTAGTTGTTGTTTGCTCTGACATTTGCTGGCAAAATGAATGATTTTGGATTCAAAATGGTTTTGTTAGAGGAAACTTTTTGAGAGCTGTCACATGAAGAGTTTAACTGATATGTTATTAATGGGAAAATGTCCATTTTTAAGGCCCCTAAAGCTCAAACGTGTTTTGGGATGCTGTTTGTTTGTTTTGATTTTTGCTGCTAGGGCCGCCCCATGGGGCCACTTAATAGGCTGCACCACCTCCCATGTTCTCTGGTTATTCTAGTGGTGATGGCACTTCCAGCAGAGAATAGCTAAAATTAACAGACAGTAAACCAGACCCCCTGCAATCTCCAGAGGCCCAAATGCCAGGAATCTCAGGGAAAATTGTCAAAAATTTGAGATATTAAGAAAGAGGAGGACAGAACAAAATAAACTAATCAATGGCCCAAGCTAGAGAAAAGGGGACACTTAAGAGACCTAACTGTTTTCTTGAACACATCCATCTGCGGAATGCTTACTGATGACAGAGCAGATTACATTGATTGTCTTATTTCACCTTGACCATAGGAGTTACAATGATCATAATATGCCCATTTTACAGATAACAATGTTGTGGCTTCGGGAGATAAGTGACGGAGTCAGGATATAATCTTCGTAGGTTTTGCATACAGGGTTATCATTTCTAAATGTAAGTTATTCCATGCCACTCCCACCCAAAAAGCCCTCCAATGGTTTCACTTTGATTTAAAAAATAATCAAAAGTCCTCATACATCATTACCCCTTTAACTCATTACTCTCACCTCTGATGCCCCCAGCTCAGTCATATAAGGATTTATGCAGTTTCCCTTTCTTTCCACGAACACTCCAGATTGATTTTTCTCAGGACATTTGGGCATGGTGTTTTCTCCTGGGTTTGCCTGTGGCTACCTCCTTCTTATAATCTGCATGTTGGCGTAAATGATGTATCTTTAGAGAGGCTTTCCCTGACCTTCCTGAAGAAGATCACCACAGCTCTAACCACGTATTTTCATACTGTATTTTCTATTTGGCAATGGTCACTTGTGATTTTCACCTTGCTCATTTTCAGGCTTCTCCCACTAGAATTAAATTCCTGGAACACAGGTATGGTCTTGTTTACACCTGTGTCTGCGGCACCTTGAGCAGTGCCTGGCACGGAGTAGGTGGGCAGTAATAATTCTGGATGGGTTAATTTAGTCCTCACAACCGTCTTTTGATTAACATTGGAGGCAAGCTTACAAATGAATTCTCTACTATTCAAACCACAAAGCTTACTGTATGGGGAAGGGACAATTAAAACAAACCCAGAGGCAAAATCATGACCACTTTTCTACAAACTGATGCTAGGCCCTCATCCCTGCCAGAAGTAGTCTTAATGAGAGGCATTGATTTTGAAGGAGAAAATGGGTGATTGCAAAGCAGGTAAAACTATGAGGAAGCTTTCAAAGATATTTATATCATAGGATTCCCATTCAAAATTCCATTTAGAGACTGGCCAAAAATGTGTCTATAAATACTTTGTGGGCATGTGGAAAGTGATGGGTTTAACACCTAGAGGACATTACTGACAAAGGAGGACTTTATTTTTATGAGTGATGGAACGTGTTCTCAGTGAACTATCAAGAGCATGAGGACGTCCCGAAGAACAAAACATGAAACTATATTGTTTGAGGCTCTGGCCACTATTAAGAAACGGAGGAAATAAATTCTTCTCTATGTACTTAGCTCAGCTTCGATTGAACAATTATTCAAGGTGGATATCATTTATAAGGGCAACGAGGGATAAAGAAAATGCTCTTTTTTTCCCCAGTGTTCAGGGTTTTACACTAAAACAAGGCTACTCAATTTTGCGATAAAATAAAATACATCATTCAAGCCTTCAACATGACAGTGCTAAAAAAGCATCCCAGGCAAATTCATCATTTTTCATGTTTGCAAAGGTGCATGTAAAATTTCAAATGCTTTGTTCTCAATTTCAAAACTTCTTTAAGGAGTCCCATGTGGATGAACATGTATGATATAAAAAAAGGAAGTTTAATTGCTGTGCTGGCTCAGAATTCCACTAGCACATTTTAGGTATACAACAAATGAGTGCTGGTGGGAATGAGTATATTTAAAGACCAAAATGTTATTTTTTAAAATAGAGGTGATATCATTTTTAAAGAATTTCAATAACCTGTAAAGGTTTGCCTATAAGAACTTGCACCTATCCAAAGCACAGAGTTACTAAAACACTTGGGCCTTATTGTGTTAGATGCAGTTGGGATCCATTTCCTACCAATTATTTCAGTGTAGCCAGCATAGTAAGATTACTTGTTTTTCTGAAAAACCCATAACCTTTGGAGAGACAGCATTGTCTATCTATTTCTACACCGTTTGTCTTCTGCAAGAAGAGAGTATTTACTCAAAACTGAAATATTAAAAGACTTACAAAAATTAATAGCAAAAGACAAAAACAAAATAGCACAGACAAAATTCTGAATTAGTGAATGTGGATAGAAAAATCCAGAACACCAGGTGCTAAAACCAGAGATTGTTATTGTTGATTTCCTCCCGTCCTCTCTCCCTCCCTTTCTTCCTTCCTTCTTTCCATTCTTCTTCCCTCCCTTCTCCTCTCCCTCCCTCTCTCTTTCCTCCTTTTTTCTTTCTCTTTCTCGCTCTCTTTTTTTGAAAATAAAAATTGAACACATAAACACATCCTTATCAAACGATGTCCATTCACCACCCCTGTCACTCTCAGGGCTCCAGCTGGAAACTACAACTAGCTCACATCTATCTGTCCTTGTGGGTTTTATTCTAAGATCCTGGAAGGACAAGCTATTTGCGTAACTGGTGGAGCTTTTTGTAGTGAAAATCATCTTTGAGATAATCATTTATGCATCAAAATAAATCCACAGCATAGCTTTCCTTTCTTCAAGAATTCAAACTTGCTGCTAGGTCTCTAAATTCTCAATGATTATTTCTAACATAAATACTTACAGGTATGACAAACAAACAGACAGTTCCAGTTGTATGAACAACTGCCCGTGTTCTGAGAGAGTTGATAAATCAGTTCAGTTACACACTAAATTAGTAAAATACAACATAAAATCCAATCATGCCAAACCAGTTGAAACTGTAGCTGGTATGAAAACATTAGCAAAATGCTTAAATCTAGATATTTAATAAGACATTTGCAAGATTATTTTTTAAATTATTATTTTGAAGAGAAATGTACATATTTGAAGTGATGTTATCATGTTATTTTCATACATCATGGCTAATATTAAGATTTTATAAACATATAGTCTACAGGGAGACTATAGTGTTTAATACGCATAGTAACCAGCCTATATGTCATATAAATGTACCCAAAGACCTGATTAATTCTTGGGAAACATCATGTTAAATAATAACTGAAAATAACAACAATAAGAAGAACATTAATTAAGCATTTACTAGAAACCAGGTAGTGTATAAAGAAGTAAAGTACTATATAGGACTTACAAAGAATAAGGAATTCAGATGAAGTTTAAATAACTTCCCCAAGATTATACAGCAAGTTAGTGACCAAAGTGGATTTGCAACCAAACCATCCAGATTTGAGAGACAGGCACTATTTGCCTAGAATGGGTTCTTTAACAGCACATTCCCTGGAATCTCTTCCTAAATCACAGCCTCCAGGACAATTTTTATCTTATACGTAATATATTCTTCTTCAGACAAAAACACTGCATTGCCAAAAAGCTATGCTGGCCAGATAGGTGAGGCATATATGAAATGGAAAGGAGTTGTAAGCAATATGCCTTTCTTTACCTGGGGAGACAGAGGTTCACCCCATTGGGAAGGTACAGTACAGATGACAGATGACGTGGGGCTAGCACAGAAAAATGGCACGGAATGACTTTGGTAACAATGGAGGACTCAAATCTTGGTTGACTGAGTAGTCAAACACACGTGCTGGACCCAGTAGATGAAGAAAGTGGGTAACTGGGGACACTCCAAATGTACAGACAAGCAGGTAATTTTGTTTTATAAACATTTGTTCCCATGGTGGGCATTTGTATTATTTCCTCCACAAGACTGTTATGGCTTTCATGTCATGGTCATTCTGTAAACTTGTGAAACCTTTAATAACGTTTAAAGAAAATCCTAAAATCATGCTAATTTTGGGCTCCTCTCTCCATCAGCGTGAAAGATATCAAATTCCACAGCTACCACAAACAACCATTACCCTAATAAGTTGTCCTTACAAATAGTGTTTACGAGAGTCAGAGATGAAAGCAAAACACGACTCTTTTGTCTGACATGTGGGAAGAGATTACGAGAAAAGAGAATGGTGCTTTTGTAAGCAGGAAAGGATGCATTTAGAACCCTTGAGTCTTCTGGAGGATTGGGGAGTGTGGGCCACAGCTCAGACATTACAAACATGTGACTAGAAATATGACATCATATGATAGTGTAGAGGCTCATGAAAATCTGAGGGATGGGGATTAAAAAACACAATGTAAAAAGTAGATTAATTAGAATTTCAAGGCGAGATTGAGTACAGTGTGTTCCTCTGGGACTTGGCGTCTAGGGTCCCACAAAGGGAGCCATGGCTCTTAAGTTTATTCCCAAGCCCCTCTTTCCCTAACAGCAATGGTGAAAGTGGAGGAAGCAAAGACAAAGATACCGTTCCCCACGTAAAACAGGCTTCTAAAGGTTCATAAATTGTGGGAGAAGGGGAGGACAGGCTCCTGCATCCCTGTTAGTCCCCGATTCCTTTGGGTACCACATTATGGAAGTGAGCGTGCTAAGATTAGAAGTCTAGTACGTTTAAGAACTAGGAGAGAAACACGTTATTTGCAAAATGATACGTCGCAAAAGAGTCCAGTTCCTTCTACCCACCTCTCCCAAACAGCAGGGTCTCTAAAGATGATACCATCCTATACATACATGCTAAGGAAGGTGCAACTAACAGTAACACCCAGGGATTGAGCACCCGCTGCCTGTCAGGCACCGTGCTAAGTACTTCACAAGGATGCTCTCACTAGGTCCCCCCCACGGCCCTGGGAAGCACACGGCATCACGCCGAGCAGCCGCGGCATCGCAGTCCTGTGGCTGGGAAAGCTGAGAGGCAGACTCAGTAATGTGCTCAAATTCATACAGTGAGTAGGCTGTAGAATTAAGGACTAAAAGAATATGAATACCCTGTACTTTATCTTCTTTCTTCAGAACATGCACAAATGCTCAGGAAGGTCATCTAAGAGGACTTAAGAGGGGGAACTGAAAAAAAAAAAAAACCCAAAAAACAAAAAACAACAACAACCTGAGAACACATATCCAACATCCCAAGATATATGTTATGTAGAGATTCAATGTAGAAATTGAACTATGCAGGAGACTAGTGCCTGGCATGGAGAAAGCGTTCAGTGACTGTTACTGAATATCATTAACCCATTTAATCCACAGGGGCATCCTAGGAGTTGGGCATCCTCTCTGCCAGTTACAGATGAAGGTGATAAAAGCCTGAGAACTCAAGACACTTGCTGACCCCCCACAGCCCAGCTGTCTTCATCATGCCCTCCTGCTTCTCAAAAGACCAGTTCACTTTTTTTTTTCTTTTTTTTTGGTTAAGTTTATTGGGTTATTTCCTTTGATCGCCTAGCTTGTTTTATCTGTCACCAGAATTACAGTTTTATACTGCCCTCATCTGTCTTGGGAGGAGTTAAGTGGTATTCAGAAATAACTCATACACATAGATACTTGGAACTCTGAAATTTACATTTTCAACACTTACAAATAAATTTTTCAAACTGCAGAGCAGGTACTGTAACCAAACATAGAAAGCCATCTGTATTCCTCTTGGACATTAACATGAAATTGCACTGTGCAAAACCTTATGATAACTACATTTCATTGGCAAATATTTATTGTATTTTTGATATACTTATAATAAAACAGCTTAATCCATCATTTCAACTAGATAGGAATGCATTATTTTTTCTGCAGGTTCCGATACTTCTTTTATGAAACATTATAACTCCCAGAGCCGAGAGTATGAGGTTAAAAATAAGAACTTGCAAGAATAATATTTTCAATGATTTTGGAATAAGTAATATGTTAACAAGTGCACAAATCTTCTCGCTCAAAGCTGAACAGAAAAACCAAATTGTACATAAAATATCAATTTCATATAATCAAAACATGACTTTCACCAAACAAAACAAGATGTAATTTCACATTTCTGGGGGGAACGTTAAGAACCTTTAAAGGTGTCTACTTTAATTGTGCTGGGAGGTGAAGCATGCTTCACTATTGCACTCTCCTAATAACTATGTGGATAGAATTCTGATCAGAACAATTAAAAATAAAAGTGATGAGCAAAATTATTATACTTATAAATATTGGGAACCATTTAATAACCTTAGTTTTATTAGAAAACGTAAGTCTGAGCACAATTTCTTCCAAAGTGTCACGAGGTGGCTGTTTTCTAACACTAAGAAACAGGATTCATTAAGATGGATGTGAGGCAGGCTGTACTCGGAAGCAGCTCACAGTTTCTGGGGAGGGACATGGTGCGCCAGGAGGTGGTGATGGTGGGAGACCCTTCACCTGCTTAAAGTACTCCGGAGACTTTGCAAAAGGCACCGATGGGGAAGGGGCAGGAAGAACTAAAGGAAAATGGAACAGGTATATAGGTCCTTGAAGGATGTATGGGAGTATATTAAGTCAACAGGTTCAAGAACATAGAAAATGGAAAAAAAAAAAAATCGAGATTGAAAATTAGTGGACATACTGGTCACTGACCACAAACAGGGCAAAATTTTTTTTTTCTGGGATATAGGCAGAGAAGCAGATTTTTGAAAGTCAGATTTCCAGTTTTATCATTCCTAACCACAGAAAGGAGTTATACTAAAGAGATAATCTTGAGTACGACAAAAACACATGGGATTTGGACAGCTACCATGAGTTCGGGACATTTAAGGACTGAGGAAGGGATATTTTCACCACAGTAGACAGTGTCCAGTGGGAAGAGAGGGGAAAATGTACGTCCCACATGAGAATCATAAAAGAGGTGCTTGTGAATTTCAGAACATTTAATGTTGAACTTCACTTGAACGTCCCTTACGGCCAATGCTGAATGAACATGACTCTGGGATGGTCTACATAAAGCAAAACACTTCCCAGTGACAGATGTGTCTTGTTCTCTCTGCACAGGGCTAAAGGCGTGGGAGGTCTTTCCCACTACACACATCATGGCAGCGGTTCCATGGTAAAGGAGAGCAAGTGTTTAAGAACAGTCATCAAAAGAGGGCTTACGAACTTTGAAAATTCTCAAGGAGGCATTTTTAACTCTAGGCACATCAATCTTTCAATATCTCTTTCCCTAATCTGCATAAATACTATAATTGACAGCTTGTTAACAGTTCATTAAGAACACTAAAACCTTGTGATAAACAACAGGCTGCCAACAGCACGGTGAACAGAATATCTAGCCACGCATTTTATCCACCTCAGAAATCAACCCAGTTTACCAACAGTAAGTCCAAAAGGTTGCCTCGGCTAATTGTTACGTTCATACAGACAAGTGCTCGGACATCACGCCACAAAGCTCTCATTACGTAGCGCTTAGCAGTTAATTTTTGTCTTTCAAGCTAGCTGACTTTGCTGAGTAAATATAAATATATCTGTGACCCTTAATAGGCTACAATCATTTTCTTTAAATAAATGCAAGTGTTAGGAACATCATCCAAATCATAAGAAACTAAAAAAATAAATAAATAAAAAAGGATGGCACAGACTAACTAACAATTTCTATTTCTTGTCTGTTGCTAAAAAACAAACACAACAGACCTAAACAACAACATCCAAAAACCCCACACAAAACAAAATCTAGTTTCATACTTTCATGTGTGGCTCTTTCTACTTTGTGGTCTAAAATGGACCACTTCTTCGTGGAAATTTTTCATGATTTCAGTTTTGCAGTATGTTGTGCAGGAGTCAACACTGCCCAACACAGAGAAATCTGCTTGTGTTATCCTGGGAGGAAAACATCATGAACATCATAAAACTACGGGGCGTTGTCCTTCCATATCTTGGGATGAAAGCCTGATTATACGCTCATTTCAGTTGGACAGATCCTCTGGACTCTGCTGAGCAGGGCATTTAAACTTTAAAGCCCAGAGGTTTTTTTTTTTGTACCCTGATGGTGTGCTCCCTGACACTCTGACATCAGGAGTCACGTGGGTTCATTAAAATTCCTGGGGACATTTCACATGAAGGCCTTTAGCCACTCCAGTTTACATTTTTCATCTGAAAGTGGACATCACATAGACTATAGATATCAGCGGCATGCATCCTAGTAACTCCCTAATTCTCCCCTTCTGGAGCTGTCTTCTTACAGGGAAGGGAAATGGGGAAGAAACAGAACCATTCTAGAGCACACACCAGTATGGACCGAGGCTGCCTGAGAGCTTATTGCTCCAAAGGCCTTTTGCAATATACAACATGGGGAGAGTTGAAAATCCCTTAAAAGGGTAGGTACACCCATCTTTTCACCCAGTAGATTTGGGTTCTGGAAGTTCCTAAACACTCATGGGTATGTTGACTTGTTTGAATCAACAGGTCTCCTGGGATGCTGATGAGAAAAAAAGAGAAATTATCATGTTGAACTACATACTGTGGACTCCTAAAGTATTTTGAATATTGTGAAACTGATAGGTGTTTTTTGTTTGTTTGTTTTTGTTGTTTGTTTGTTTGCTTTTGACTAGGATATTAGGTCATATTCAACTGGAACAGAATAACTATTGTAATCGTCAAACTACCAATCACATCTATCACAAATATCAAACCAAAATAATGATTACTTATGAAAGCCATGAGTACACCCTATCGATGGAGAGGGTAATCATTACACTCCCAGGAATACTTCCAAAAGTACAGTGTGGAAGTTGGGAACAGTGTGCTAAGAAATTATACATGCATTAGCTTACAATATTAACATTAACCTTATGTGGTAGATTTCCTGATTATCTCTATTTTATAGATAAGAAAGTGGACTCTCACAATGAACTATCTAGGAGTTCACTGAGCTAGTGGAAGAGGAAGCAGCAGCATTTTGAAGCCGGACTATTGGTCTCTAAAGTCCATGTTCTGGAATGGCACTTTAAACTGACCGTTATGTATCTCTATGTACTCACTGAAGCTCTCTCTAGCGGTTCAGAGAGGGGCCACCTGCTGAGAGAACTTGACTCCCTTTAAACACAAGGACAACACTCTGTAAGATGATGAGACAGAAGTGATCTGATCTCTAGTCAAATAAAGCTATCATAGGTACTTAGTGATTTAAGTTAGTTGACTGACTAAGAGCAAGGTTAGTGTGCATACAGCGGAAATGTTAATTTTGGCATAAGTGACTACTCCGTCAGAACAATGTTTTGCAAAACATCCGTTAACAGTCAAATGTAATTATCTTTATTGCTATTGTCAGAAAAACAACACTGAATAGCATCCATAGATCAGTGGCCTAAATCAGACTATTTCTTTTAAGTTGTCAACAATGCTTATTGTATAGGAGTTCAGTTAATTAGAGAATACTCTAAGTTTTAGCGTTGTTGTTATAACTGTTTAACTGTGATTTCAAAATACTTTTACGATTTCATAAGCCTATTCCAATTCTTACTACTCTGACTTCTCCAGTCCTAAATTTGAAGGTCCTCTCTCTGCTCTGGTTAATTTAGTTCAGTTTTGAACTTCAAACATGGATGTCTACCTTTTCCCACAATGGTCTTTAAACTGTAAATGAATGCATTCACTCATTTCTTTTTGCAACAAATATTTTGAGTATGTATACCCTATCAGGATTGGTTCTAGGTATATTAGCAAACAAAATAAAGATTCATGCCATCCTGGAACATTCTAGTGAGGAGAGACAGATAATAAGAATAGTGATAAATAAGTCAATTATATACCTAGTAGGTTAGAGGGTGATAGTACTATGGAAAAATGACAAGGGACATCATAGTAAAGCAGAGGTGGAAAGGGAGTTACGATTATGCACAATTGCCTTATTGAGAAAGTGACATTTGAACTTCAGGGACACTCTTAGACGTGGAGATATCTGGGGGAGACCATTCGAGGCAGGAAGAAGTGCACAGGCAAAATTCCCTAAGTGGGAATGGGTCTGGCTTGTTCAATGTGCCTGGAAAGGAGGGGGGCAGGAATGGCTGCAAGAGGAGGCCACAGAACTTTTAGGGCTCCACTGCAAAAAATAATGGAAAGACAGCTCCACCACACTTGCATCACACTTAACCACAGGTAGACGTGGTCCTCACAGTACAGCAGAAGCAGCATCCAGGAATCCACATAATTCTTTGATTTGGTCCCAGAATGTTTTAACAATTTTATTAACATTACTCAAAACTCAGAGGATTTTTCAAAAATTAAGTTTCAGGATTCTCTAGAAGAATCAGAGGATCTGATACCCTATGATTTCATTTGCACAGGGCAACAAAGAGCCATAACACTTTTCTTAGACACGTGCTCTCCAGGTTGGGAAATACTTTTGCATCTGATGTCCTTATTAGGGGACTGGCCCCATTTTGAAGAATGTAAAATTCTGTACCTGCTTACACCCTTATCTTTTACCCTCTTTTCTTCTACTATTTTAACTATTATTTTTCCTTCAAAGTTCAAACTAACTCTTTCTTCATGGAAAAAAACAAAACAAAACAAAACAAAACAAAACAAAACAAAACAAAACAAAACAAAACAAAACAAAACAACTTGTCATTGAAATGCCCCAACCATGTTCTTTATTGCTGCAAAGACCTGGGATGTTTCCTATTGGTGGAAATAGGAGTAAGTTTCCTTTTGTTACTTGCAACTTGTCTTTTAACCTGATTTTAGTTCCAATGAGAACTGGGTTTTCCCTTCTTGGATCTTCTTAGCCTTACAACATAGGTGTTTTTATTCATAGCTTATTGAATAGAAGTTGTGTAACTTTTTCCATAGAAATAGAGAAAATGGTGTGATAATTCAGTTGTGTAACTCGCCCAAAGAAACAGAAAAGAATGTGAAAATTCAGGATGGTAACTTAGATCTGTCTGGCTTTTGAATAGATGCACTTTCCATGATAGGCAGGGGGTGTGTTGAAAATACATAATGTAACTTTAAAAAGCCATCTCTTTGTTTCAGGCATTCTGAATGAGCAGGGCTTTGCAGAGTACTAACCCAAATGGGAAATGATCCTAATGAAATTTCATCATTGTAGACACATAGCCATCAACATATTTAAATGACTCTCTTTATGTATATATATTTATATATAATTATATGTATGTACACATATTTATATACACAAATATAATGTTTCATACATAGATATATTTTATATTTTGTATATATATATATTTATGTAATTTTAAGTTTGTATTACTTAACATGATTATCTATATTACTTGAATTATTTAATTTTCCCAAAATGCCTTGTTTTACTTAATGATAAAGTTTGAACTACCCTGAAGCAATTATAACTTTAAAAAAATGACGTGTGTTTATTTGTACGTATATAATGATTTGTATTCAAAGGACAGCATATAATTTACTCCTCACCCTCCTCACCAACTACTTTTACAAACTTTGATTTCCTCATTCTTGACCTTTCAAAACAAAACAAAATAAATAATAAGAAATAGTTAATTTTTTTCTACTTCAACAAAACACATTCTTAAATTTTTTTAGGGAAAAAAAATGTTATAAAAAAAAAAGTACAGATTGAATCAAACATTAATTACATAAAGTTTTGAAAGTATCCAAATCTCTATGCCCGCCACATGGTCACAGATTCTTTACTATTTATGCACGATCCGTTGTTAGATAAACACTGGTGACAGAGACCAAAGAAGGAATTGATAGGTGTTCTATTACCTTCGAAGTAAAATGCCCAAGTGATAAAGTCTTCAAGAAGCTCTTCTAAATTTGTAATTCTAGGTAATTAAACTTAGGGGCAAGGTGAAGGGGCTGAGGCATATATTAAGATACAAAGCACACATAAAAAAGATACTAACACAACATTTTCCTATAGATGTGCTTTGAAATTTTGAAATCAATATAGCAAATGATGAAAACAATGACCATAACAGGAGAAGCAAACAATATCAACAACAACAGAAACTCCATACTTTGCTTTGTGATCAAATGATAACCTGCTTGAGAAATACAAGGGATCAATTACACATGTCAAAATTTCTATAATATGCTAGAAAAAGACAGTAGTTTTCTGCATGACTCTCATTTGGAATAAGACTGTTAGTACCATTTTCACGGTGCTACTGAATATGATCTCAGTGATCATTAAAACTAAAACACAAACAAAACAAAACAAGGGAGTAATTATACAATAGTGGTATTGAGGCGACTTCACAGTTGTGTATGTTTTGGTAATTCTGCAATAAATTTGACCTAATGTGGTGTTGTACCAGTATTTGCACTACCGACCAGTGTTGTCATATGCCTTTTAGAGGCATCTGACAGTCCGTTTATCTTGTACATAGTTGCAAAGCAAAATCAAAAACAAAAAACAAAAACAACTAACATTATATTTTAACTTGCTGAAAAACTACTTGCAGTTAGGAGCCCCAAAAGTATCTAAATCAAAACAACCCCAGAAATGTTTTCAAGATTGTTGTAAATGCAATATATTGATGAGAATTTACAGTGTTCCATAACCAGGAAAATTGTGATTCCAGATTGCATTTACTTTTAGCTTACCCAAAGTAATATTATCTTCTGCGACCATAAAGAAACTGCACTATCACATAAATCTATTTAAAGGAATTGACACCGTTACAATAAAGGCATCCATACATTGTGGCTCATTTCTCTGAAAATCACCCAAATGTCAGTGTCAAAGAACAGAGACTTTGGATTTCTTCCTGAATTGCCACTAAGTTTCCCCGATACCCTTAACACACATACCCCTCACACTATGTCAAAAGCAGGAACACATTTCCTAACCCAAACTGAAAAGTCCTGGCTCTCCAAATGACTATAAATTGCATGGCTAAGTGCATATGGCCACAGGGCTGTCACAGTTACTTCTTCTGACAATTCATCATCGCATACTAATTCTATAATATCATTACCACGTCTCTTCTCACTGTACTGATCCAGCCAGTTAATTTAATCAACTAATAATACATTCAGAAATGGATGCAAGGGGCCCTAGCACTTCAAATTATATTACTGGAGATGCACCTCGTGAGAAAGATACATTCCTCACCATTCAACATAACCTCCAGAAGTTAGGTTGGCCCAATAAGGTAGGTGAGGTTACCTCTGCATTTTTGGTTGAAAAATTACAACCACAGAATTTTCTTTCAAAATCAATGCAGTTTTCCTTAAAACATATTAAACATGTCAACAGGAGAAAACAAAACAAAACTATTTTTCTAAGTGCAGGGTTCATTATGACTATTAATAAGACATGTGACACTCAGAAGTTTTCATAGAAGTAGGAGAAATCAGAGTTCTATAATTAACTGCAAAGTGAGCCATTCAAGGATGGACAATTAATTTTATTAAATTTTAATCTTCTCTGAAAATGTCACTGATAATTAGAAAACATTATTCTTTAACATCACAGTCCATCTTGCATGTCATGAAGAGTAATAAGTTAATTTATTACGAAGAAAAAATAGCCTGAAAATGCTAGAAAATATACACAGGTAAAAAAAAAAAAATCAAAAATATGCATATAGAATTTATTCAAATGTGAATAAATATTGAAAGCTGTAGTATTTTTGTAGAAGAGTCACTTATCTGAAAGAATAATATGATTTTCTTTTAACACCTTTCTATGAAAAATGAGTTACCCCTCTATCCTATAGTTGGAACAATGACAAAAAAATTCAAGGATGGTAGGTCTGTCAGCTAACTTTGTAGCTACTACATTTGCTTTGCAATTAACATGTGGATTAAATGCTACTCACTTGTCTTGCCAACATTCTTTACCTGTAGAGTCTTGTGGGGAAGGGAAACCAGCTTGCAAAGGTTTTCTGGAAGACACCAACCTGATGGAAACTTATAATAATGCGCTGTCCCTTTAGGAAAATATTAATGGATATTTTATCAAGGTGGTATTTTACATGTAAGTCATGAACACTGGAATATATTTGACCCTTTCAGTGATATTTCTATCAGTGGAAAAGGCAAATCTTGCTCCTCTGCGTGGAACAATCAGAGACCCTGAGATGAGACATTGTAAACCATCCAAGTGCATGCTGAAAACTGACCTAGGATGAGTTAACTTTTGTCTGTACCCTTTGTTTTGTATTTAAATGTACTTTTAACAATTTAAAATCCAGAGACTTCATATAAAAAAAATCTGTATTTCTGTATTTTATGGCATCTCACAAGACCTGGCACTTGAGAAGTGGGGCACTCACTGTCTAGTCAACCAGGGTCCCTAAGTTCTTCTGAATAGCTCCATAAATCACAGGCTGAATGTTAGCTACCCTTTTTCATTCATACAGAACCAGCTTTATCCATTTGTTACCTGCATTACCTGGATACCTGTAGCTATTAGAGTTTCCAAATTCTCCTCAAGCCAATCAAATGTGTTGAACTTAAAGATTTTTGTAAAACATATTTATTACAAGATAATTATTTTTCTTTTAAAATATGCTTTTAGATTTTCTGAATATAATATTTTACAAGATACTCATGCCTTTAGAGACATCAACCTTAAAATTCCATGCAGATTGGCTTTTATCAGTATAAGAAAATTTACAGCAAAATGTATTTCTACAAAAAGTCAGTACCTGCTTTGTGAATCTTTCCTCTTTGTTAAAAAAAGTGAGAAAACTGTCATCATGATAACGCTTCTGTATAGCTATTTTGAGAAACAAGCGTAAATCAGTAAAATGTCCATCCAATGTCACCCTTTGCTAAATGTGATTCAAATCATGGGTGCCTAGCCTAAACGCAAAGCATCTCCATGAGCACTGTAATATAACAAAACAAATAATTTTCCTTTCATCAATATACAACAGCTTTGTTCATTATTGAGAAACGTTAGGTGGTAAAGCATTGAGTGCTATGCATTTTATGCTTAAATCAATGTACTGTCTTGCAGTTATGCCACCTAATGTGTTTTTAAGTCATCCACTACAGAGATCAATGTGATTCTTATTTGATATTCAGTGTTAAGTTCAGCCTCATAAATTTAGAATTGCACTCTGTTATTTTGATGGTTATATATTAACCGCGTACTGAAAGTTTTATGATTTTATACTCAGCCTGGCTGTAAATCATACAGGTTCCATATGTAAGGCATAGGGTCTGGCTTGATTTTTTATTGCTCTGATCAGAAGGAAATGGATGGCTGGCTGAATATTTGAGGGAGGTAAACCTACAATGTGTTTGGATAAATACCTGAGATATGTGAGCGTTAAAGGCATGGCTCAGTAAATTCAAATTAGACAGCTCAGTGCGACCAGACACATGGGCACGGAGGATAATGCACCAGCAAGGTGTCGCAAATTGACAATCTCTTCTGTTAGCACCATCACTGGCATGGACCTTGACCTCTTACAAGTTCATCGTGCTCCCTCTGTGGTGAGTGACGCTGACCAACACTGGGAACATGGAAAAGTAGTGATCTCATTAAGAGAGAGAGAGAGAGAGAGAATTGTATAATATCGTTACTCATTCTGAGACTTACATATTATTTCAGAGATTAAAAAATAAGGATAGATACCCATATCACCTCCTTGAAACAATAAACTGGGTTGTAACACTGGCATAGATTGATGCTCTAATAGAACAAATTCTTATTTATGGAGAAAATTGAGAGTCAAATTAATAATGATCATCAGAGCCAGTAAAATGAAAAAAAAAGGCAGGGTGAAGACTTTCAAATGTGCCAAAATGAATGCAAAACTAGACACAATAAAAATCCTTTTATATAAATGGCATTCCTCAGTTAAATTACAGATATCAGTCCAGCATAGTTTTTAAAATCCTCAGTTCTATTCCAAGTGGTGAACACTTGGCAGGCTCTCAAATACTCGTGTTTTTGAAGATGTCTGTTTAGTCCCTGTACTATATTTTTGTCATAAATTGAAGCCACCCTTTTCTTCTTTCGATGACATATTTTCATACTCTGCACTCATCTCCCTAAGTTAAACATGCAACATCTTAAACTATGACTAAATTGACAGACGTGACAAAACCTTTCAAAGGGAATTATGCTAGGCTGGGCCAAGTTTGATCAATTTTGATTTAGCAGCATTTAGTAGAGATGGAACAGCCTCTATTTTTTTCAAATCATTGGGAAGTAAAATTGCCTGACCTTTCTATTTTCCCTGGCATAGCATTTCCTTGATTTCTGATTCAAGGGAGAAACAGTTAAAAACTATTCCATATTTTTTTTTACTGCTTCCAAGATTGGTAAGAGACACTTTATTATGGCAAAAAAGTCTGACCTTGCATATAAACCTGGGTGGTAACAAGTAATCCAGTAATCATTTTTCTTACTGAAAGGGTATCAGTGCAAAGCGTTTCATGGGGCTACTTTCAGTAATCTTTCAAATACTTCTGGAAAAAGAAAAAAAAAAGACACATTTTACTTGCCAAGGTTGCATTTGAGTCACAAGATTGACATTACATCAGTGATTCTCACACTTGAGTTTCAGAATCACCAGGAGAGCTTGTTGACGGATTGCTACCCAGCCCACCCCAGTTTCTGATTCAGGAGGTGTGGGGTGCAGTCTGAAAATCTGTATATCTGACAAATCAGTCCCCTGGTGACAAATGGTGACAAACCTGTGGCTGCTGGTCTGGGGGGGGGGGGGACCACACGGGGAGAACCACTGCTAAAAACACTTCCCAGCTACTCTCATTACTTTTTCTCTGTGTGACTGTTTTGCAAAACAAAATGTGGTCCAGAAGTGAGACCTTTAGGATTCTAAAAGCTCACTGAACTGGAGATATTCAGGTCATCTGTTAGAGCACAGGGAAGTTTCCAGAGAACTTCCAGGTTAACCTTCAAATCCCATACGCTCAATTTTGTAGCTAGAGATTTATGCACCAATTAAGGACCAACAAAACATTTCTTGGTCAGCCTTCTGATAATGTACGCATTTTAAGAACAATACTCGTATTTAAGTAGTGTTTTTCTGGAGACTATATTTCTGTATTTTGTACTTTTCCACACATATATATATGATTTGATCAGTAGTATGTTAGTCAAAACAGATGCCTTTACATATGAACATGATATTAAAATATGCAGATATTGTAAATAGAACACTTAATAACTGAGAAGTTAAAAAGTTAATTACTCAGGTGCATTCTACACATTGAGGATTATTCTTGCCAAAATTGAGCTTTGGTATGTGATTTCACAGACTGACAAGAGAGAGAGTCACGAATGTATTCTTGATTATTTTATAACTTTGACTTCTTAAAATCTCCATGGAACCCCATGGAGAAATTTTAATCCAAGTCATTCAATTGTCTCTCATTATCACACACACACACACACACACACACACACACACACACACACACACACAGGATAACAAATATTGTAGCTTTTGGAAACTGATAATTTAGATCAGGTTCTTGGTCTTGCCTCTGAGACTGGTATTCCATCTTTCAGTTTGACTCAACGTACTCTAGAAAGATTCGACTTCCATTTGTATTATATAAATAAAAACCAAAGAAGCATTTTTCTCAAATAGTATGTGTTTCTAGGGGCAAAGGAAATAATAATCAATCTACTAATTTTGAGTCTAAGTACCCAGATTATCCGAAATAGCCACATTTATAGAAGTATATATTTATACATGTAAAAGTAGAGAAAAATTTATTTTCAAAATTTACTTTAGTTTTGATTACTTACATCACCAAGCTCTCCTGTACTCTCTCATCCCAACATAACACAGGTAAGCAAATACCGGACTCATATTTGGAATCCATCTCCTCTCAGTACCTATGTTCTTGCATGTCACAATACTGCTTCCCTAAATTGACTAAATACTTTCCTCTTGTCATGGAATTTATACTTTTAAAGAATGTTTCTGGGGAATACAATATGTGAAAGAGAACAACGCCTACCCAACATTAGGTTTCAAATATTGGATCATTTGAATGTGGCTGGAGGTTGATAGGTCCAGTCTTCAGTCACACACACACACACACACACACACACACACACGCCTATTTTGATAGAACATTCTTTACAATACTAAATACAATGCACTGAATGTACCTCAAAACGCATAAAATTAAAAATGAAATGAACTCTCTTGCTTGAGAACCTCGAAACATTGTAAATTTCTTCTGAGCCCATGGTCACCGTCTAACTTAAATGAGTAAGAATGACAGGGGAGTTGCATTCCTTTTACAGACTCTTTCTGCATAATTGCAGACCTGCATTACATATAACACAATTTTTAGGCTCTTCAAACACACTGTGAACTCTATAGGGAGAAACTCTGGCAAATGAGAGACTGTTCACGTAATGCATTTAATATTTTCCTCTGTTTTCAATATGAAAGCTGCATTCTCTATGACAATTTACTTTTTGTTTGGAAGCTTTGCTAATTTATATAACTGAGTTGCAGGGAATGCAGATATGAGGAAGACATTGCAAAGAAGAGTTTTATGTCTATACCACAGACTGGAATAAATCAATTCATTGAGCATATGGCTTATTAGGCTTAAATAGCTCTTTCCAAGATGATTCTGAAAACCGTATTTTGAAAGATAAGGTGGTGGGTTGTTGTCTTTGGATATTTGCCTTCATAAAGATAGGCCACCTGTCCCAATAAGTGAAAAGAGTTGAATGCTTTGATTGCTATTTTCCCAATCAAGATGACTTCTAATATATTTCACTGTACTGATTAACCAGATCTGACATTAGATCTTGGAGATGTTGGCTGGTATTACTGAAAGAATTTCATGCTGTCCACAAATATTTCCAGTCACTCCATGCTGAAAAATTAGGAATTTTATTTTCTGATGGTAGGAGAAATCATGCTAAAGTGATGCAATTATATCATAATGAAACCCTAGAATTTATAGTTTGTTTAATTGAGGTATAAAATTTATGTTAATTACAAGGTTCCACCCCCAAATTCTTTATTGATATTTTCATTGTGACCTAATCTTTTAACTTAAAAACAAAACAAAATAAAAAAAACTTAAAAAAGCAGAGAAATTTCAAAATTACAAGAAAATTCCTCTGTGAAATACCCATGTTAGAGATTCCTCAGGGATCACTCGTTCGACTGGTATTTCCCTTATTATCAATGTGCTTAAAAAACAAACAAACAAAAACAAACAAATAAAACAACTAATGAATAAAAATGACATAAGTACATTTAATACCACTGATATACTTATAATTTTACTTAAATATATTTTTCCTGTATAAAGGAATTATATTTGCATTATTTAACGAATTGGAAAAACAGAACAATACACACAAAATCATCCATAATCCTATGGCGTATACATACCACTGTTAACATTTTTGAGCACATGCTTTTAGTCTGCTTTCTATGTGAGTGTTTTAATTGGTTCTACAACGTGCATGCCAATTTTTGGACTGCTTATTAACTTAACAATAGATGGGTGAGCACTTCCCTATGTTATTAAAATTTCACAATTACATTTAAAATTGCCGCTGCAGGATATGGAAGTTTCTTGCACTGTTTTTGCAACTTTTCTGTAAGTTTATTCACTTTGTTCTGCTTAAACATTCCCATCTCACCTTCTTGAGCATTAAAAGCCAAGAGAAAACAAATTCTTGTCTTTAGTTAATATACATCTCTTTTCACCACACACAATTGTTAGTTACTCCTTGTAATAAGAATAAATCTTTAAAAAATTAGAATTGGTTTAGTCACTTATTCTTACTAATTCTTTTCAAATGACATCTCTGAAGTCCTTCTTAGGTAGTTAGTCTATTATAGTCTGTAAGTGATAACACGCCTTATAAAATAACTGCATATATATTTATTTAAAAAAAGTAATACATATATAACATTTTTTGGAAAAATACATCTAAAGCATACAGGTCTAATATACTATTTCTTGGCTGATACCTGGCCCCCAAGTAAGTACTTTAGCACTTCTCCAACGCACTCAATACGCTTGCTATTATTAACTAAAGACTACATTTCAAGTACATTATGGCATCACTTGAAGTAATAGCAACTGAAATGTACCTACTTAATGGAATCGATCTTTCATAAAGACTGCAGTAAAGTATTATCAGAAGTCACTTATTGAACTTTATTCTCAATGATATAATAAAAAGTAGCATGTCAGGAATAAAAATGTCATGTGTCACCTGAATCTCTGGCACCTCAGAAATTTTATCAAGAAGTAGGGGCATTCCTTGAGAAATACAATGACAATAAGGATTACACATCTACTAACGCTTCTTGCCAAAAAGATCCTGAGTTCATTCAGTACGCAGACTCACATAGTGAAGTAAATCACACATAGAGAGATATATTCTTGAGAAAGAGAAATATTTATTACATTTCCTTTTCCAAGTAAACTCCTTAACACCTCCAGTTTCAAGATTCCCTGTAATTCTGAGAGCTGAAAATATTTGAGAGTTTATACTTTGATGAAGGCTAATTTACTTTCTCTATCATGTTTCTTTAATTATTCTCCTATATGTTTGGATTTCATGGTACACTTGTTAGATTTGATGTCTTTAAATATAAGAGGAAATCACAATGGCCCACAATGAAAATTAAGGGGATGCAATGGAGCTTAGGTGTTTCCCCAGAAAAAGAATGAGGGTTTGGTAAAGCCTGACCCTTTGTATGAATTTCTGAATACTGAAATGATGAGAATGTCGACACAAAATCTTTTCACACCTCAGTATTAAATGGAGATGGGTTTTCTCCAAGGAGAGTGGTCCATTTAAGTGCAAGTTGAAAATAATGGCCTGTGGGCTAACTTCTGCTAACCTTTGCTTTTTGATTGTCCTACAGAGGATTTTCTTCCATTAAATTTAATTGATCCAAATATTAAGAAACTTCATCACTTTTTAAAAAAGTGTATTGATTTTTGTCTTCATTTGGAAAACCAGAAGATCTGGAAAAATCAGATGAAATCAAGGTGGCAGCAACCAAGTAGAGCAATGTCCATCTCCTGTAACTAGCACACAAACTCCAGTTCTCAAAGTTCCCACCACGTGCGGAACATATGCACGTGTGTCTATAACCATCACACCATATGCTCAGTCATTTATATTATCTACCTGGTTCAGAGAGACGTTTGAATTTGAGATCACTGTTTTCAAGCACCCTATACCTCCACAAACCAGTCACCACCAACCATCACTGCAGTAGGAATGCTCCAACACAATGACAGTGATCCCAGAACAGATGCATTTGAATGTCCCAGGAGCAAGGGTAAAGCAGGTGGTATATTTCAAATACCTATAGAATTAACCTGTCCTCATTTCTTTTGTTTGCCTGTTTGCATTCAGTGTTTTCTCAAAAGGATTGCTTGTGTGTGTTTTCCTTGAATGTTTAATTAATACTGTAAACAAAGACCTTATTTTTTTTATTAAATTATTCATCAGGAATTACATTTACTCTGGCATCAGGAAATGCTGCATTCTGTCCACTACCAAATGTCCATGTGGCTTAGTGGCTGGACAATTAAACTGACAACACCATGACATACACACAAGCTCAAATAAAAGCTTAAGGTAGGTAGGTACTTTCAAACCCACAGGGACAAGTCATTCCCCAGGGAGACAACAGGATGTAGAAAATGTAACAAGGAGCGAGAAGTCAGAAGTGTCTAGATTCTAATCTTGCTTACTAACTGTGATCTTAGGACATTCTTCTTGTGTGACAGTTAGTTTTCTCATTTCTAAAATACATTTTGCTCACAGAATTTTCTGAGGAAAAAAACTGTTCATTATAACCGAAGACATTCGTGAACTATAAATCAAGGGCTAATATTGATGGTGATTGTCCTAAAAATCCAACTGATCAAGCAAAGATGAAGGTTTCCTGCTGATAAACTCATTCACATGTTGTATTTTAAGGATTTGACCAAGTCCTGAAATATTCAATCTACTCCACTTCAGTATATGCAGCTAGGCATGCGATTGCAAAAAATAACTGAGCTCCTTCAGTCCATCGATAATACTTAATTCTATGAATATTCATGTGGAGAATATTGCAATTTCCACAAGCTGCCTAATGGCAGGCTGTAAAGAGGGAGAAGCTAATTTTGATTTGGAAACTAAAGCAAAGCCATCATTAAATATCCTGGATAAGAACTGACAAGGTGAATCACTACACACTCAAAGCAAACTTTACAAGTGAGTTTAATTAAACAAAAGTCTATTCGTTTTTCTGCAAGCTCATTTAGAAGCATTTATTTAGGTGCGTTTCTACCTAAAGCCTTGGCGAGCCACTCTCCTTGACTCAATTACTAAAGAAACTCTCATCTCATTTGTAACTCATGTATTCCTCTCTGGTTGAAATTAAAATGAGAAAGTTTTAACAGCATATGATAAACATCACTTTATGTCAAAGGTGTCAAAAGGCTGAGTTTTGGAGTTTCTGAAATCCTGGATTACCTATTGAATCCATTACTTTATCTTTGCCTCAACAAATAATGCTATGAAATGGGAAGACCTATGCTAGTTCCCCTTTGGGGGCCGGTTACCGACATCGATTTCGTTTCTTTGAATTTCACTATATCTAAGGGCGGGTTTGTGGGGTTTACTTCCTGGGATTACAGGGTGAGGAGGAGTTAGGAAAAGATGAACAGAAACAATTCTCACAGAGCTTTACCGAGTCTCTCGCAGAGCACACTGTCAATACCAGGGTATGTCTCGGAAGTCTTCATTTGCTTGATTTAAAATAGAGTGTAACAGCCTGGCATTATCCAGATTACTTTTATATAAAATATACAAGATCTCCACGGGAAGGCTCATATTACGTGACTACCTATTCAAGAAATGGAAAATTGCTCAACGGTTATCTCACTTAATCCTCACATCAAGCCAACGGGGCAGTGTAGGATATTTATTTGTACTAAACGAGGAAACAAAGGATGGGGAAGGCTATACAACTTCTCCAGGGTCCCATAGTTTATCAGCAGCGGCATTGGGGTTGGAGCCCAGATGCAGGTAACCCCAAAGCCTGTAACCCCAAACTCTTTACACCATACCGTTCAGATATCACACACGATGCTGGGGGGGGGGGGCAAAAATCACAGGAGCAGACAAAAAGTGGGAATGACCCAAATGTCGATAAAGTGCTGAATGAATGAAGAAACGTGGTGCATCCATACAATGGGCTATTATTTGTCAATAACAAGGAATGACACACTGTTACAAACTGTCACATGCAGTGCCAGAACACTATGCTGAGTGAAAGAAGCTAGTCGCAAAGACCACCTATTTCAGCGTTCCGTTTACATGCAACATCCAGACTAGGCAAATCCACAGAGACAAAGTAACTTGATGGTTACATAGGGCTGAGGGTTGCATGTTTGGTGAGGAAGGAGAAGAGAGGGGAGTGACCGCTCCTGGTACTGGGTTTCTCTGGGGAGTGATTAAAAAGCATTCTAAAATTGATTGCACTGACGGTTGTGCAAACACCATGAATATACGAGAAACCACTGAACTGTATACTTGAAATGGGTGAATGGTATCCTATGTGAATTATACCTCAATACTGCAGTTACAAAGAAAAGTCAGAGGAGCAACTTGAAGAAGCATGAGCAATCGCTAATGGGCACTAGAAGCGAGTGGAGATAACCGTGACCCACAGATAGATAGGGTCGTTGTAGGTTTCCATGGTCAGCAGCATCGGTTTACCTGCACTGGAGAACGTGGTGAACAATACAGAGTGTCACGCAAGAGCAGTTGTGACAAAGTTCTGAGGGAGTCTCCTGCGGCCTTGCTGACAAACGTGGTTAAAAGGGTTCCCTTCAAAGGTTTATCTCTTGAAGGGGCTACACCAGAGCTTTATCACTTCACTAGCTTGAACTCACCTCGCTCGAAGCCCAAGTGATAGTCAATCATATTATTTGCCTGCAGGAATCCTGCATTCACTGTAATGATAGGATCTTCTGATCTTTTCCTATGCTGATGGATAGTCAGTCATTTTTTATAACTCCAAATCACCATCATTAGTTCTTTCTGAGGGAAATGCACCAGGAAACTCTCCAATTTCAGAGGCCTTTCATCTCCTCTCATGCCTCTCAAACACTGCAGTGCCTGCCTGCTACTCCTCTCTTCTACCCATCTTCAAGTTTAATGACTTTCTCTTGGCCTAGAGACAAGAGGAGAGGCACAGATGGTACATTTTGAGAGTTAAATTGGTTTAAAATGTAGGTGTCATTTTCCTCATGAAAGGTGAGCAAAGGATGGAAATCGTTTCCGTGGGAATACAGTTCTCCATGAAACCATTATTTTTAAATAGAGGGAAACTATCGGTGAGGGCATCGTGTTTTAAAACATGCAGCTCTTTTCATGCATTTCCCTTAAAAATAAAAAAAAAACGGAAATCTTTTGATGAGAAAATAACATTTATAAAACAAGCAAAAGAAAAGAAAGACAGTAGCAGTATCATGCTATAAACACACTCGGCCAAGGATGGACGGAGGTTAGTATCAAGTTTATACTAATTTCAAAGTCACCACCAACTTCCTGTGTTATTCCCCAGTGCAAGTTTGTACATCTTTATAATGCCTTCAGAATAATTGATTACATAGTAAAGATTTTAAAAAATCATTATCTTTTTTATCTAAAAGTCCTTATACTTCACCTTTAATATGTTCTTTCTGAAGAAGTTGCCACGTATGTTTTCCTCCTCGGAGGTCAACAACAGAGCACTCAGACAAGATTTTAGAATCCGCCAAGCCCATTTTTAAATAATGTTACCTAAGTGGGTTGTTGTGTCCATCTATCAGGACACATAGGTTTGGGTGCAAAACGTGAAGCAAAGACCCATGAAACAGTAAGGCAAAACCTAGGTGGGCGAATCATTAGAAAGAATATCCAGACATTTAAACTAATGGTTTAAAGTCTGTTTAATGTTTAGAAGTATTTCTTGCCTATGGCTATTGTACTAGCATACCGTAAGTAAGCTATGCACAACACTGATTTATGTGCCTGGGTTTAGCTACATCAAACTTGTTTTTTTTTTTTAACTACCAAACATCAAGGGCAGCAGACATTTCAGCTTGGTTTGGTATCCCCACAAAGCATCTCTGTGAAAGCAGTCACAATGTTGGAGCATTATTCTCTCAATAGAAAGGATGTTTTATTCTAAGACAATTTTGTAAAATAGCCCAAACTAAAAACCACCATGCACACACATCCATGCATGTGCATACACATACTGACTAAGTTGATGAATCTTCTTTGATGGAGAAAGGAACTAGAACCATAATCAAATCCATTCTCTCTGGGTCCTGGTAAAGGATTTACATCAAATCCACCAAAACCTGCAGAATTGGAAATTTTAGCCCTTCCTTTAAGGAAATGTTCCCCTTATGAGGCTCCTACCATGTTTTCCCGAAAATAAGACCTAGACAGAGCATCAGCTCTAATGTGTCTTTTGGAGCAAAAATTAATATAAGACCCAGTCTTATTTTACTATAAGACTGGGTATAATATAATATAATATAATATAAAATACCAGGTCTTATATTAATTTTTGCTCCAAAAGATGCCTTAGAGCTGATTGTACAGCTAGGTCTTATTTTCAGGGAAACACGATAGAATACCACAGAGAGTGACCAAAAGTAACTCAAACAGCCATATCTGATCACACTGCGTCATTGCATCATCTGAGTGGGGTCACCCAACGGAGCATTAGGCAACAAGGCTGCACGTCTCAGAGCTCTCATACCCCTGGCTTTGAAGAAGGCTCTTTACACCCTTGTTAAGATATGAGGAGTTTTTGTTTGAAAATCTCTTCTATTAGTAGAACAAAGGCATTAAATGAAGCAATGGCTATTTATTGTTTTTTATGTGCTAGAAACTGCAGTATGGATCTCTAGTCCATGGTGGTATCCCATTATGTGCACTGGGGAATGCCCTTATGATTGGGGGATGGAGGAAGGAGGGAGAAAGAATCCATCTATGCTACAGCTAGCGTATGGGATGGGAGATGTGAATGTGCTCATATGTCAGGCATGCCATTTCTCTTTCGCTCACAGTATGTGTGTCTCAATGCACTAAATATATCCACGCTTGATACACGGTCACATTATGTTCTGTGCATTACTGTAAGCATTAAACTTTTGTTCGTGCTTATCACGGTATAGAGTTGCATGCTCAAAACCATGCATTCTCTACTTCAGAGCCAGTTTAAGGGGTTTTTCAGGGGTGATTGTTTCCATATATGATTACCTCTTGTTTGACTACAGAACGAAGGAAGATGCGATGCTCTTATAAGGTACTAGTTTAATCCCCACAACAACCTTTTAGAATGGGCATTTATATTCTCTTTTGTTATTTCACAAATGGCAAAAGGGAATTTCAGAAAGTTGAAGGAATCGGCTGACCAGCCAGTTTTTAAACGGAAGAGGTGGAATTCAAATCCAGGTCTGTCTGAATTCAAAACCTAAACTTTAAATGCTTCTCTTATTTTAAAGGGATTACTAAAAAGCTGTAGAAATATATGACATGTTCTATTGGAGAAACAAAGAAAGGAGGGAAGGACCATTAACTCTGCATTTGCTGGAGTGGGAAGGAGAGTTCTATTCTCCCCTTAGTTTCTCTTCTACCACTAGGGAAATGACAACAATAGGCTCAATTTAGAACTGAAAAGTCAAAACTAACTAATTCACTCACTCTAACAAAAAACAGTTTGGTAGTGAGTTTTATGACACTAGTCAAGATTTGGAATACCAGTGTTCGGAAAGCAAAATTTACTCCCATACCTAAACCTGGGAAGTTGGGGGTCTTCTTAAAAAATGATTTGTGATTTAGTTCTAAATGGAGTCTTGAAGCTTTTCTATCAGGCAAAATCTGCTGCAACTTCGGAGTAACTATTAGGTTGGTGCAAAAGTAATTTCAGCTTTTGCAAATTTTTTTAACCTTTTAGACCGTAGTTACTTTTGCACCAACCTAATACATGGCTACACAATGGAGGGCAGTGGCTTTGATTAAAATTCACTGTTTAAGCGAATGGAGGAACTATGTTTCAAAGTCAAACACTGTAGCCTTTTACTCAGAACATTTTATACACTGTCCTTTTTTAAAAAAAAAAAAATTAGAGGCTTCTTATTTTGTAATAATGCTCCAAGTGCCATGTAAGTTATGAGACTCTATTGACTGTTAATGATTCTCAGAAAAGATAATTCCTAGAGTTCTAATTTGAGTAATTCCAGTTATCTGCGCCTTTCCCTAAGTATCCTTGCTCTAGATCAGAGTCGTGCTGGACGGAATAGAATGAGACTGTCCTTTAGCATCACTCCTTTAAGTTGAAAACTCCAAAATACACACAGAAACATCATCTACTGCGCCCAGAAGAATGCAAAGTCCATACACACATGCAGGATGCATGCCAGCTGTCTGCTTTCTTGTTCTTTATACCTTTCTCTCCATTAGCCATTCTAAGCAAGCAGCCATGACTGCCTCACTCCAGAATGCTCCATCAGATGTCATCAAAGTCAAATCCACACGCCTCTCCTCATCCTGCATCCTAATTAAACACTTTGCAGCTAACGGCATAGTTGACTTTGCTGTTCTTGATCGTCTCTTCTTTTAGAAAGAGAACAGATTTGCCCTTCTTTTCTCTGAGCTTCCTCCCTCCATCAACGTGGCTGATTCATCTTCCTTGGACTGCTCCCTGAAAGGCAGCATTTCTAGGATCCTGTCCTTGACTCTGGTCACTCTATATCCCCTGTCCCAGACATCTTATCCCCCTGATGTAGCTCCACTGATAACCTCTGGGTGATCGTTTCCTTATCTCTGTTCCCAGCTTCACACTCTGCCTTATTTTCAATGAAGCATTTCCAACTGCCTAGTTCATATCTCCACATAGAAGTTCAAGAAAACCTATACTTAGTATTTTCCAAAACCAGACTTGTTTTGCTGCCAGATATTCTACTCTTTCTGGCCTCTATCTCATGCATTGACTTTCTTCTGACCTACTCATCCCAGTTATAGGCCTTAGAATCGCCCTGAAGTCCTCTCTCTCTCCAGGAACCCACCTTTGCCCACTCCAATCAAAGCTAGCCACCAGCACGTTGCCTCTGAAACCGCCCTTCACTGCATCCCTTCCATCACCCTCACGGCCCTAGATGGGGCCAGTATAGACTCTTAGCCTTCCAGTTCCTCTCTGTGGTCCAAGCTCTCCTCCTCCCAATAGAGTCCACATTTAGGACATTTCTTTTTCTAAAATGCAAATCGAATCAAGTCACTCCCTTGTTAATAACTTTCAGTGGCCCTCACTTACTTCTATGGTCAAGTCAAAATGTTTTGCCAGACAGTTTCTAAATTCTGCAAATGCTGGCCCAGGGGGACCTTCCCAGTCTCCTCGTTGTTCACTTTCAATTTCATTTCCACCCTATCACTCTCTTCTCTGTTATGAGAACATTCTTCATTCCTCAATCCTACCAGCATATACACAGCTATGAATCATAATTTTGTTGTAGCCTCTGCTTAAGACATCACCCATTCTCTTTCCTACCTAGAACAACCTTCCTCTAGCTTCAAAGCACAGCTCAATCATTAACTTCTCTGTGAAAGCTTTCATCATGTAGCGACATGTATTATTGCCCGCAATAATATGTATTATTGCCCATATTAGATACTAGGTATTGCATTAAGCCCATTTCAATGACTTACTCATTTACTCTTCACAACAAATCCATGGGTAGGTACTTCCATTTTTCCTATGAAGAAACTCAGGCTCAGAGAGATGAAATAATTTTCCATGTCCCAAAAGCTAGGATGTGACAGAACTGAGCCTCAAACAAAAACTGTCTCTTTTCAAAGAAATGGGCGTAATTCCTGTGGTAGTCTACCTCCTATCACCATTTAGGTCCCTTTCTTCCTGCTCACATGTGAGTTCCTTGAGGGCAGGGATTATGGGAAATTCATCTTTGTATTCCCAGTTCCCAGAATGTAGTAGATATTCAGTTTGATGACTTGTACGAGGTCTGACAATTAAGTTTGTGAACTTGTTGCAATGATGTTGCTAACCTTTGTTTTTTGACATCAGAGGGATTATTCATTATGAATTTGTACCAACTGGACAAACAGTTAACCAAGTTTACTATTTGGAAGTGCTGAAAAGGCTGCGTGAAAAAGTTAAGAATGACCTGAACTTTTCGCCAACAATTCATGGCTCTTGCATCACGACAATGCACCAGCTCACACAGCACTGTCTGTGGGGGAGTTTTTAGCCAGTAAACAAATCACTGCATCAGAACACCCTTCCTATTCACCTGATCTGGCCCCCAATGGCTTCTCTCTTTACCTGAAGATAAAGGAAATATTGAAAGGAAGACATTTTGATGACATTCAGGACATCAAAGGTAATACGATGACAGCTCTAATGGCCATTCCAGAAGAGTCCCAAAATTGCTTTGAAGGGTGGACTAGGTGCTGGCATCGGTGCATAACTTCCCATGGGGAGGACTTTGAAGGTGACCATAGTGATATTGAGCAATGAGGTATGTAGCACTTTTTCTAGGATGAGTTCACGAACTTAATTGTCTGACCTCGTTTTCAGGATGAGTGATGTCACAGTGTTCTCCTGAAGTTAAAGGTGATTGGCTACGGACTATGATTGGGCTCCTTCTCACTTTGTCCTCAACCCACGTCTCTCGCTCGCTCCCCACTCTGTGCATCCTAACTCATTCTTGGCTTTGATCTCTTGCGCTGTTGCTTTTATCATAAATTCTACGAGTGTGGGATGGATGCATTGCCATATTTACTGGATTAGACTTCTTAATTAATATTGAACTCCCTTTCTTTGAAAGAACAAAATGAAAGCATGGATGAATTCACCTTTGGGAATCCCTTTTTGATATACAAGGCAGAGTTCCCACTTATGACAGGTTCCCAGAAGAAGAGGACGGTGTCTCTAAGTAAAAGTGATATAATCCCCCTTGCTTTCACCACAGGATCAATACAAGAACAGGAATTTACGTTTCTGCCCAAGTACCTGATAGCCGAGGGTTAGGAAGGAGGCACCAGAAATCATGTTGAATCACTCACATGTGATAAATCTACAAACTTTAAAAGCAGTCCTCATTGATTAAATAAGGCAACAAAGACAATTATTTTGAAAACAGTGATACAAAAGTAATCAGTACTATGCATGGAGTGTTTCCCAGATACCAGGCACTTTGCTAACAGTTGCTGCAACTCATCTCACTTAATAATCACAATAAGGGAGCGTACAGCTATTATCCCCAACGCACAGAAGAAGAAACATGGGTTTCGAGAAGTCTGTGATAACTTGGGCAGGTGTTGGGGCTGATAAAGGACAGAGCTGGGGTTCAAACCCGTTTCTACCTGACTTTCAGACCCCTGCACTGAACAGATGTGCTATCCTAGCCCTGATGTGTTCCATCACAAAAAAATGGTACTGGCATCTTGTGAGATTAGGTCTGCGGTCCCCAGCCATACAGCTACTTAGTGGCAGAACTATCAGAAGAACTTAGGTCTCTAGACTTCTTCTTCCACACCCTCTATCCTGTCCCATTAATATGTTGCATGAGCATCGTGTATGGAGTGTGTATCGTTCTTGTCTTGTCTCCATAATACCTGCTTTTTGTTTTGACGGGGACAGATGGGAAGGTGAAAGAACCTATATCTATAGTCATGGACACAGACATGTTTCCTAGAAGACACAGTGAAAGGGATTTTTGCTATTTTTAAAACTTTAAGTCCATTTCATGGATTCTAGGGAAAATGACCCTGAATCATGTTTTGGAGTCCATTTCTTTTTTTTTTTTTTTTATACATATTTCAGAAAAGAAATAAAGTTATGTAAGATAAAACTGTCGTTCCTGTATCTCCAATGTGCTGTCATCCCTCTTTCTTAAGCTAGTATTTCAGCTGGACTACTTTCTTACATGCTACGGCATTATACCATATACTATATACACATATATGTATATATGGTAAATGGTATAATAGCATGTTAGAATAGTGCACACACACACACACACACACACGCACACATACTTCTTTAGAAAGTATGAAATGATCTTCCCATCACTACCCATCCCCTAGCTCACTGATTTGTTATGTCACCAAGTTAAAAAGCTTTTGCACAGCAAAGGAAAGATCAAAAGGGGTGAAAAGTGAATTTGTGGAATGGGAGAGAATATTTGCAAATCATACATCTGATTAAGGGGTAAGGTCCAAAATATAGAAGGAACTCCTCTAACTCAAGAGCCAAAAAGTACAGATAGTCCCATTAAAAAAAAAAACAGGCAAAGGGTTTGGAAGTCATCTTTGACATCTCTTTTTCACATACTTCTCAGCCAATACAGCTGGAAAAACTACTACCTCTGCCTTCAAGATGTACTAAGAATCAGAAAATCTATCACCACCTCTGTTGGCCCTAGACACTGTCAACTCTTGTCTTGGTTACTACAATAGCCTCCTAACTGGTCTCCTCATCCTTGCCTCTTCTATTCTATTCTAAACACAATTTACAGAGTGATATTTTAAATGGGAAGTTAGATCATGTCACTCTTACGCTATCTGCATGGATATCCATTTCGCTCAGAATGAAGACGATAATTTTAAATTATCTATGACGCCCTACATGATCTGGCCCCACCTTGACCTCTGTGACCTCATGTCCTATTATTCTTTTCAGTGTGTCGTCTACTACAATCGCACTAACTTCCTTAAATCCACCAGGAATAGTCCTACAGTAAAGTCTTTGCATTAGCGATTCCATCTGCCTGGATGCTCTAACACCAGAAATAGGCGTAGTCAATTTTACTTCCCAACTCATTTCCTGGCCTCCTTTAACTTTTTGTTTATTTAAATGTCAGATTTTCAATGAAGCTTTCACTGACACCCCCACCTCATTTAAAACTGCAAAACCATAACCACATACTTCCAACTACCTTTGTTCTCTTTCTTTTTTCCATAGCATTTATCACCAGATTTTTTTCCTTCTTTCCTTCCCTCCCTATCTCCCTTTCTCTGTTTCTCTTTCTCTTCTCTATGTTCATCTTTTACTGTCTCTCTCTTTCTCATTCTCTCTTTCCTCAAACAGAATCTAAGTTACAAGAGGGTAGGGATTTTTTTCTAGTTTGTTCACGAATATATCCTAAGCATAATACATAGTAGGTACTCAATAAATATTTTGACTACAGTAAAAGTTTATAGTTTAATACTGTTGTTACGCATTACGAAACATTTTGAAATCACCCCAGAGACCAGTGTACCAATCATTTGAGAAAGCTCATCTCCTTTATTTATGCTCCTGAGCCACTATGCCTTTTAAAATTAATTTCTTTCTCTCTTTTCTCTGTAAAAGCTCATCCAGGTGTGCTTCCTTTGATTGAGGCAGCAGTCATGGAGAGAAAAGAAACAGAAACACTTTGAGTTGAGATTGTGCAGCCGTACCAAAATTAGGAGCCATTAATGAAAATCACATGGGAGTGAATACAGACCTACTATGTGCAAGCCAAAAATACATGTCCAGTCTCATGTGAGTGTCCCTTCTCCTCTATCCAACATTTAAGGGCTCTTCACAGTTCGCTCCTCTTCTCTCTCTGTCTTTCTCCTTGTATGAGCTCATCTATTTCCCTGGATCTACAAGAACCACTGTTTAGCTGTTGATTCTCAAGTTGATGCTCCAGTTCGTAGCTCTCCTCCAGGTGCTTTCTCAATAATTATGCAACTATCCACATTACCTTTTTACTTGGATGTCTTACGTTATTCAACAATGTACAAAGTGGAACGCCTGGTCTGCCCCTAAACCCTATTCTCTCCAAGTATTCCCCATCTTAGTACTTAGGAATTCATTCAATTGCTAAAGTTGGAAATCCTTGATTGCTCTTTTTCATCAGCTTCTACATTCAAACCATTATCAAGTTCTCTATATTCTGTCTCCAAAACACAACACAAATCATCTACTTCTCTACCTGGGTGAAGGCTACACCATTTTCTCTAAGTTCCAAAAGCAATAGATAAATAAAAATGCTAAAGAATTCAAAGGAGTGGGAGTTTTAGGATACAGAGATAGATTGGAATGATGTCAGAGAGGATTTGACATCTTAGATAATTCTTTGATGATGGATGGGAATGTGATGGACGGGCGGGTTTGGGGATAACAATGAAAGCAAAGGGTCTAGGACAAACAAAGACCCAGAGGAGGAAAGAATATGTTCTAGAAAATGTAAGCAGCCCAGTTGGGTTGGAGATGAAAATGTATTTAGAGGAGAAGTGGGAGCAAGGGCTAAAAACATAAAATTGGACTATATTGTGGTGGGCCTGAAATACCACAAAGGGACAGATTAAATTGATTTGTATACTTCCTGCCTTCCCAATGTGCCTTGCTGTTCATAGCCATAAATGTGTATCAGCGGAAGTGGAAGACAGCCTGGATTCTTTTAATTGTTCTGCATTTCACTAGGGTCTTTTCCATTCTGAATGTATAAGGGGATGCCCAAGAATATAAAACTTTTTCTACTTTTTTTCTATAACATCAATTATTAAGCAACACTGTATTAGTAGAACCATATGCTTATTATAATAGTAATTGCTTCCCCATGATTATTTTCAGAGTATTTCTTTATGTACTGAGATGTTTATCTTACATGCAGAACTACCTATTTTGTGAAAATACCAATAGTTGGGATACCACTGTGTTTATGATTACTATCCCCACTGAATCAAAGGCACCATAGATAGAGGAAGTTTAAAGAATATTTAATACATCATTTACTTGATTCCTTCTCCTCAAGGTGCCTTGCAGATTGTCTTAGCAGATGTGAATTTCCTTTCATCATGTGGAATACAATTCTATCCTTGGTTTGTTATAAATTAACAATCTGAAATAAAGTCCAGCATTCTGAACAATAGCTGGAATATTTAATATGGAAAGAAATTCCCTATTGTACTCAGAGATAACTGTATTCTTTGGTTAATGCTACCATTTTAAATGGTTTTCCAGCTTTCGAGCCTGGTAGACTAAATGTATTTCTGAAATCTCCAGGTCATCTCTCTCTCTCTCTCTCTCTCTGTCTCCCTCCTTCCCTCCCTCTATAAATATATATATATATATATATATATATATACATATATAAAGCTCATATATGTATACATATATAATATGAAAGACATATATATATATATATATATATATATATATATAGTAGCCTTTCCTACAGAAAATAATGAAAATAATTCTCATGATTTTGAGAATGTAGTCAAATCATTTTCACATCTGTAAATGAACATTGCAAGGCATCTGTATAGATAAAATACAACAGGACTTACTCTGAGATCACATAAGCGTTATAGAAAGTTAATTATAAACTCTAAAAATGAGAAGGATCATTTCAATATCTTTTCATTTGAAGAAGATATAAGAACAATACAATAAGAAATACAAATAGACAATAAACACATGGAGAATTGCTCAGCCTGACTTATAATCCAACAAGTGTAAACCAGAATAAAAATATTTTCATTGAGAAATAGGAACAGCATTTAGGTAATTGTCTGTGACTCCTGAGCATGAGTGAATGTTCACCAGCTCATTCTCACACTGTGCTGGTGCAAGAGTAAACTTTCCTACAGGGAACTGGTTGAGAATAATTATGATTTTGCATAACCATGTATGTCCTGAATCTCCTATGAATTTATCACAAGAAAAAATTAGGGATGTGCCCAAGAATTTAGCTATACAGATTTTATTTATTATATCACACTGTCATTTAATGCTTCCAAAGTAAAGATAAGCTTAATGTTCAATGAAAGGAAACTGAGGAAATGTCTTACGTTAAAGAAATACTATGAACCCCTTAACTATCGCAGAAAACTTACTACCTTGGGGAAATGTTCATAATATATTTACTGAAAAAGATATAGCTACATAGGGATTGTAAACCATGGCGTAAACTCTGTAAAAATATTCAAATTGTACACACACATGCATACACCAGCACACAGACTAAAAAGAATATGCGCCAAAATAATAAGCATGGTTCTTTGTGGTGTCAAATTACAGGTGATTTCTATTCTTCTTCAAACTTTTCTGCATGTGTGTGTGTTACATGCACATGCATATTTTCATATATTTTAGATACCTTTTGCATACTTATGTTATATAGTTTATACATTTGTATGCTTACATATACATATATATTAATATACGGTAGTATTATATATGATTTTAATATACATCATAGTATTATATGTCATCCAAAGTAATATATATGTATATATATATAAAATAAAGAATTAACAGTAAAAATTATCATTTTTCAGCAATTATTAGTACTAAAGTGAAAACTAGTAGCATTAGGATTCTGTTTATTTTGAGAGTACAGATGACTGAAACTCTTTAGAAAGCAATTAAGAAGATACCATTTTATATCAAATTCTATAGCACATGGAAATATATTTACTCTTTCTAAATAAGAAATACTAAAAATACCAAAACTTAATACTCATCTTAAAACATTAAAGAAAAAGAACAACAAAACATACTCCAAGAGTTAAAATGGGAGAATTATAAAAGATGAACACAATAAAATTGAAAAAAACAACAACAGTAGAAAATAAAGATACATAAAAAGCTCAAAAGAGAAATAAGTGTACATACCTATTTTAAGCTCGATTTTAAAAATCCATGCAGGATAAAAATGTAAAATATTAGGAATGACAAAAGAGCCATAACTACAGTTACAGGAGAACTTAAACAAATTACATGAAAGCATGACTCCAAAAGAGCAACAAGGATGGAGAAACAGGAATAATCTTCAAGAAACTACTAATCAGTCGGAAATAGTTCTAGCCAGTGTTCCCCTAAAACATACTGAAAACAATGTTTTGACCTGTTTACCTGTACACAGCAGTATGTGATGTCATTTTATTATCTAATCATGTGATTAGTATAAACTCTTGAGTCCAGCTGTTGTACTGTGTGTGAAAGCATAAAAGGTTACTCTGTAAGGAACATTCCCTGTATTCCATGAGCTTCAAATTAGATGCTTTTCAAAGATTCACATCTTAATTACAAATATTGAATGCTGATATGCTAGTCAGTGGTTAATTTCTCCTATTGAAAAGAAGCACAACTCTGTAGCCTCAGAGTTTTCTTGGGTCCTCCTATCTGGATTACTGCTTCCGTCTCTGATCAAACACTTGTGTGTATGTTTGTACACTTTAATCAGAAGCTTCCTAAAATATAACAGTTCCTGCTCCAATAAACTTTTAGCAGTTCTCTAATTCTTCTTGGTCGGACCATAATTCCTTGGCATGAAACTCAAAGCTCTTGTTCATCAGGTCCTTTTACCTCTATTGTTATTTATCTACTGTTGTTCAATGAAATCTGTATGTTCTCATTAGCCTGACTAGAGTTGGATTTTTTTCCCCAAAGAGAATATTCCTGAAAAATCATTATAATCTGTATACCATCTCCTCATTCTCCAACCACCACACACATTGGTTTTCCTTCATTTGGAATACCCATCATCTCCTTCTCACTTACGTAAACTCTAACCCTCATCTACAACCAAATTAAAACTCTTAACTCCTTAAAAGTCCCCTTACTATCCTAGGCTGCTGACATATACGAAGACTGTTTCCTGATTTCTCTTTTGAGACTAGACAGGAAATTCTCTGTATATGTAGAGGGGTGCTTGCTTTCTTCAATAAACAACAAAGTAAATATTTTCATCTATCCACATAAGAAGTGAAAGTTGACACAGGGAACTGAGAGAAGAAAATAGGAATTGTATCAAAAGATAGTAAAGTCTGATCAGTACCGATAGTAATGAACAACAAGAAAGACAATCTAATAGGTTGCCAGAGGATAATGGATTATCCAAATACTCCGAGGAGAGACAGGTTGTTTAGACTCCATCTCCCGGGAAATAAAATGTCTAAAACAATAGTCACTTAACATTTTGTGATGTATCTATATCAATATAAAACCTTTGGACACACTTCCAATGTACACATTTCTGCATTTATGTAATCCATCACACGGGTGTGTACAGATACTACTATATTACGTGCACTATACAAATGCTCAAAAATAGAAATTTTAAAGGATCAATGAGAAGAAAAGTAAGTTTAACTACAAGTTTTAATTTGTTTTCTGCACCCCAGAGAATCACGATGCTAAAATAATATTTTAGAAACACGACCCCACTAATTTTTATAAGTAGAAAGAAATTACTTCACTGATGGGGTGATCAGCCCATGCTGGATGCAGGGTGTTGTGGGAATGGAAGTAAAGTCCTGGAGGAAGGGATCAGAGTTGGGAAGGGAGATCATCGAAGAATATATTTTACATTGCAAAGAAATCAGCCTCCCCACCAATCAACTATGATTTTTCTGACATCTCAAACTCGTTCAGGGCTCCCAAGAAGCAAGAGTTCTTATGTGGGAATTGAGAGAAAATGGGGTCTTTTACACATATTCTGATTTATGTGGACGAGACAGTATAATTGGAAAAGTGGTTTGAGGCTTTAAAAATGACTAACAGAGTTAAAGTCAAAACAAGGTCAGCGCCTAAAACTGTACACTACAAAATGTCTACAGTACTCATTTTGGTATTTTCATATATGGCCTTATGTTACCATCTCCCTGGAATTTGATTAATTTCTCTTTCTTGATGTGTATCCCTCTCAATAACAGCCCTCCTTCCAATTGCACCCCCTCCCCGGCCCCGATACACATAAAACACAGACACATGTGCAAAGAGACTCACACAATGGCTTTGTATAATGTTGAGCATCCAGCATATACTCCTTAAATCTTTTCAGAAATAAAATAAAAATCTTCCAAATAAAAGTATCTCCTCATCTGAGATCACTTAGCTACTTTTCATCAATGCTAAATAAAATAACATAGTTTTGTCAGCATTACATATGTGTGTGCATTAAAATATGCGTACTTAACCAATGTGCATTAGCTTCCAAATGCCAATTTTCATTTTTAAAATTCATTTCGAAGATCCTTTTGATTAGTGATTGCATGATACTGTATTTCTTGCATAAAAGACACTATAAAAAAATACTTCCCAAACCTCCTCTTGTGCCTAGCTCTCCCCATATAAATCCATGCCCCACCCCCAACCTTTTTATGCTTAACACAAGCAGAAATATTGCTGTAGTGTCTACCTGTTCTATTCCCCTCAAGCCCGTGTAAACCTCCACGAATGGAGGTTCCAAAGAATGCCAACTCAAATATTGCAGTCTTTTCCATTAGTAAACATACTTGTATTTCAATATCTTTTCTCTTTGCAAATATCCTTGGGATGCTAAGAGAACTGGGAGTACACTGCTCTGTGAATAAGTGCCTTTCCTGAATACACTTGGGAATTCTGCGTACCCACTTGTAGAGGGACATTTCTTGGTTGGTGGAGCACCATTTACGACTCTCACTTGTTCCCAACTCAGCATAATCCAATACTGCTCCAAGTCTTTTTCTCTGGGAATGTTGGAGGTCTTCGTATATCACTGCAACTTCCTCCACTAGCCTTTGCTTTACTGTCTTCCATTTCATTGTTACAGACTCCGTAAACCACTTGCCCAATCAAAACTGAACATAATTAGTACGAAGTCATTTTCCTCTTTAAATGACTTCCTCCTGAAAAGCTCTGGGGTTTTCTTCAATCAGCTCAAGTAGCTAAAGTTTTTAAAGTAAGTTTTCCCTCCATCGATCTCCTAAAAGTCCACCTCCATATTTTTACATTAAAATAGCTGCAAGTATATGTGTTAAAATCAAAGATTCTGACTAATTTTTCAACACTTCAGAGCACCTGTTCTACAAGATGGGGATAGCATATCACCCACTTAACAGTTTCTCTGACACACATACAATTATTTTACTAAATTCTCATTTAAATTGATTTTATATGATTTCATTGTATCTTATTTTAGTTTATCCTTAAAACTATTTTAGAAACTTGTTCTAGAAAAACTGAACCCATTTTACAGATAAATCAAGCTTACAAAGAGATATAACATAACTATTCTAAACACATGTTACATCAAAATTGTTGACCTCTAGCTTTCTTGCTACCATTTATAATATCTCTGATTTCCTTAAAGTTTGTATGTAAGTCAAGGTTGGTAATCAAGTGCCCACAAAGGCTATGGCAGACCTTAAATGTGAGAAGCCTAGAGGGGGCTTCTGTGAACCAGATGACACAAGCCCAATTAGAAGTGCTATGGTTACTCCTATAACCCAACTTGTCCCTGGGGGGAATCTGAGCAAGTGTTACTGGATCTTATGTACTTTGAGAGAAGCCAAAAGTACAAATTTCTAATATGAAATCTCTCACTTTTAAAATGTTGGTTTATGTACAATTTTGTAAACATTGCACTGCCCAAATAAATAACTCATGGACTGCAATTCATGACCTCTGGTGTAAATGACTATTTCATGAATCTCTTACCTCCATCTTTGATTCCTTTAATATTCCTCAAACTGAGTTGAGGGAAACTGAAAAGGACAATTTTCTAGGCAATTCTTTCAGCTAGCACTAACTAATACTCAACATTAAATCATAAGTTACGTTTTTGCCCTTATGTATAAGCATATATACCTAATAATTACATAGCTTCAATTTCTATCCTTATGTATAAGCATATATATCTAATACCTACATAGCTTCAATTTCTATCCTATTTACAAAGCTATCACTTGAAATTGTCTCCTTCTACTCGTGGTGTTCCAATTTCAGAATGGGTCACCGAAGTGTCTCATTACTTCTCATATACTCTTCTCAAACCCTTTTTAGTTTGCTGTTATATTCTGCGCAAACTCATCCTGATTCAGTTGTCCGTAGAAAATTTATGCTGTCAACTTCTTTCGTTTTAACTCATTTAATTTATAGCCTTAATAATTGATTACATTTCTCAATTCCCAAAATTGAAATTTAATTTGATCCTTGACAAACAACAACCAAACTAATAAGTGACTGAAAAGTAAGCAAAGAAGTTAAGAGTTTTCTGAGTGAAGAGGCTTCCAACCATGAACTGACAAAAAAAGAAAAGAAAGAAAGCATTTTGCCTCTCACCCATTTACTGGCTTTGCTACTTAACTGAAGTGAAAGTACAGATATCAGGAACTCAGCAGCTTAAAACCAAATGATTATCCACCAAGCCCAATGTCTCCCCAAAGGCTTGGAGATTACACGTGTAATAATCAGGCTGGCCCTGCCAAAAGGAAGGCTTAGTGCTTCATTTTATTTATTGTATTTATTGAATGGAGCCATTGCTTGATAGCCCCTGGGAGCATTAGCAAACATGAAAGAAACCACCAAAGGAACGAAAGAAATATATAAAGAACTAAAAACCATGATACTAAAGTTTATAATGTGGAACATGCAGCACTGGAATCAAACACATACTTTTACAGTCCTTCAAGTACTCTGTTCTATTTTAAAGTGATGTCAGCATTGCTTAATTTGCCGAAAACCTAAACACTGAAGTCTCATATGGGTTCCTTGGCAAACGTCAATCCTTTCACTTCTTGCTTATATATGAAGCCACCAGACAATGTGATAGTCCTACATTTTCTTTCTGGTTCTATATTATTATCAGCTGTATTTTCACATTGTGATAATATATTTAGGACTCTTATGAACAACTTTATAAAAAAGTGATAATAAGCTTTTTGTAAAATAAGGTACCTTTATAGCCTCTGATACTCATATTCTTTTATACATATGTGTGTGTATATATATATATATATGTGTGTGTGTGTGTGTGTGTGTATACACATATATATACACATATATATATTCTTCTTTATAAATGTTACTCTTTCAAATTATCAAGTATAAAACAATAAAGCTTAAAAACAAAATTTGAAATAACTGTCACCAAAATGGATGTAAAGTTTGTTTTGCTTTCTTTTATGATTTTTAAAGATTTAAGAAATTACTTTCTTTAGGTTACGTGGATGTTTTTTCTATAAAATTTGGCTGCAAAAGAAATCATCCCATCATCCCAGTATCAACATCAAAAGTACAGTCAAATATTACTGTATAATTTTTGTAGCTTCCCTCTTTTATTATTCTTTCCCCCGACTTTAAGAGCAAAAGTATGAGCCCTGGGCTATAATTATCTGGTGCTCACAGTAAGGTTTTACATCTGTTCTAGGCATTCCTGGTAACGTTAACATGTGGGTTGGGGGAGAAGAGAGGAGTAGAGTGGATTCTAAGACACACAGTGAGTTTAACAGTATGTCACTGAGTGGGGCAGAAATAGAAGCTCACATCAGGTCTTGAGGTGTTTTCTTACAGGGCACTCTCATGTGAAATGTATTAAGGAGCCATTTTTTTTTAAAGAGAAATAAAGAAATGCACCTCCTCTGATAAATGAATGAAATGTGGTTGGTGGTAGCACCCTACAGGCATTATTTCTCTGGAGAATCTTCCTCCCCTCAGAGTTTATGTCCCATGTCTCAATTAACGTGCAATGAGTACCCGGATGTGCTCAAGCCCTTCTGAGGAAACAGGAACACGGCAGACCTCTGCCAAGAGGACACACAATCTAATAGAATCTGTGTGCCACAAATACACTTTACACAAATCCATTATGTGCCGAGAGCCAGCTTGGTTTATAAATGCATTTTGTGCAATGCAATGGAATTAACCCAACATTTGTATTGTGAACCTCAAAGTACATTATGAAAATTATAAATTTCCCAATTGACAACAGATGAAAATGAACATTGTCCTTATTTACTTTGGACAGGGACGGGGAGGGAAGGATGATTTTTTTTTTTTTTAAGCTTTAACCAAGGCCAGATTTAGTTTTATGTGATTTCTGATTTCCTACCCCATACCCAAGTTTATTTTCTTTGTCTTTTTGTTCTTTTTTCTTTCTGGATTTCCAATAAAATCACGAAAACTAGAATTATGATGGAATGAAAAAACCCAAAAAACCTCAAGGATATTTTTGAGTCCCCAAGGTGAAGAAACTGCCTAAGGGAGTCAAGAGTACAGAGACCAGATTTTTTACAGTGTGTGCTATTATTCCGCATTTTTAAGAAGGCAATTAGTTATTCTTGTGTATTAGCGACTGCCCCATTTTCTCCATAACTCGGATGAGACAAAGGGCCTTGGAGAGGATATATTTTAAGTGGGACATTTATTACCCAAAAAAGGAACGATTCTAATTTAAAATCACTGGGAAAGCCCTGTCTATGGATGCAGTCAAATTTCACAGCAGCAGAAACTTGGCCCAGGTAATCTCAACTCTCATTGCCATTTCTAACTAAGCCATCATTACCTTAAAGACAGAGTTAAAGAATTTGATAAAATAACCTGAACCTGAGAGTTTTATCTATTTAAAGCAACCCAAACCAGCGTAGCGTTAATTTGGTGGTCATACAGTGAGTGTAAGACACAGAGCTGTGAGTGGTGATAACTCTGAAGTGTCTGTGCTGGGAAAAAAAAAAAGGAAAAGACAAATTCATCGGTGTGTTCAACGTAACAGTACTTTCAAGTCACTAAGTCACTAGTAGGTCATTTTTGTCACAGTAGCATGCAGGAAGCACTGTTGGTGGTGGGAATTTTACTGCAAGAGTCTGAAGGCTGGATTCATATTTCATACAATAAAAAGAGAAGGAGGTTTTTGAGATCTGTCTTCGCTTTCTACCTATGCTTAGAAAAATCACGATCGGAATGTTTAAGGGTGATTTTTTTAAAAATAAGCACTGTGAAACTTTATGTACCCCAAGACCCCACCATAAAAAAAGGAAATAAAACTATATGGGCTCCAAAGAAAAGATTCGTTTTATGGCCATATATCCTTAAAATCTAAAACGGAATTGGAGAGCTTCTTCTGCGAAGTATAGATTCTTGCTACTTCCTGTTCAAGAGAGGCATACCTAAAAGGTTATTGATTTAGTTCTGAAGGACAGAGTGTTTATTATGGAGGAAGCCATTGCGGGGTACAAGTGTGAGGAAATTAATGACGGCTTTGTAAGTGTCCACGCTGTGGTGTGGAACCAGTGGGGCAACTGTCAATCTATATGATAATACATTCCCAAACTTCATAAAACCAGTGATGTGAAAACACATTGATTTCTCTGTGAGCTAGATGGAATTTGTCAAAGAGAAAGAGCAAGAAGTTACTGAAGTTAACACCTCAGCCTGCAGAGTAGCCTGTGCCTTACGTTGTGTTTGCTTAAAGACTTGAAGATGTGACGTGTGTAATTTCTTGTTTTTCATTTCTGGACCCAAATGAGAACAGAATATGTAGTATGTACATCTTTTAAACATGTGAAATATTGTTCTTTTTTTTTTTAAAAGAAAAGGAAACACATTATTCTATCTATACATTTTAAAGTAATCAGCTATCACCTACGTTTGAACTGTGGCCTTCAAACTTGCGTGGCAATCTCCCAGACTGAGGCACAAAAGGGTTGCTTAGTACTTCTGAGTACATTTTTCTTTATGCAATTCTGACGGCATTATAACTTGCATTACAGAAGGAAAAAAAAAAAAATGAGACACCATGTCAAAGGGTTTATTTCCTATCAGTACGCAGGGCTTTACACAGACTCCCATATGTGAAAACTGTTCAAATGTGATGTTCTAAATAATGTTGGAAAAAAGAGACTACTTCTGGTCTACCAAATACCTAATTAATTATAAAGTTCGCCCATCCATAACAGCTCTAGGGAAATTCAAGGCAACCATTTTTTGCTTCCTTTGCTTCACTGGAGACCTCCCCTTACTAGTTGAGTTTTTAAAGACGTATATAGCTTTAAAACCAGAGGGTGCAGATTCTATAAATATGTATAAATAATTCTGTGTCGATGGTTTCCATAAGACCGGTGAGAATACCAACCACAGAAGATCTGCTAAAATACCTTGTTTAAAATGTTCCTTAAGTTCCTGGATTACAAGTGATTTTATTTATTAGGCAATCAAACTGCCTCCATTTAAATCATATCTAACACACACTGAAGTTGAAAAAGTACAACAGTAAATGAATTCAATGTATGCCTTTATGAAAACTTCTAAAAGTAATTTCCTATCAACTAAGCATCTTAGAGTGTTGAATGTGCCAAGAGGCAGAATTTTGTTAAAATTCAAAAGGAGTCAAGTGCAGATTTTTTCTTGAGAGTACACCTTGATTAGCTACATGAACGAAGGCATAAGTAAGATACATCCCCTTGTCCCCACTGAAGAATAAATTATTTCAGAATTAAACATAAATTTAAATGCAACAAAGTGACATCTTTTTAATATATGCAACTTACCAAGGAAATTATATATTTTCAACAGTTTTGAGATTAAGTAATATATAGCTATGCTTTTGCATTCACAACAAACTGTATGCCTGCAAATTTCTTTTTTCTTTTTTTAAATACAAGAAAATACTTAAAGCTACTCTAGAAGTTTATAATATTTCACATAAACATCCTTAACTGATCTATTTCTAAACATCTTAATGGCAATTCTTTTAGCAAACACAATATATTCATAACAACTCACATACCCTTTGATGTTTTCTTCATAAATCAACTGTACCTAACGCAATTTGTCTTTTTAAAAATGTTTTTGACTAAACACATTTGTGAGTCCCTCAGAAATCCACAAATAAGCACCTTATCTCTTTAATGACTTTCTTAGGCTTCCCTATATTTACTGCTTAATGATCGGAAGCATTTAATTTTCAAAGTTTCATTAAAATCCATCTACAAAGCTGATGGATAAGCAATAGTGATTTGTGATAGAAGATGTGGGAAGCCATTAACCTACAGAGGTACCAAGGAGAAACGTAAACATATAAGAGAACACTTTTTTGAAGACAAGTCCCTTCCTATTTGTCATTATTAAACTCCAGAGCATCTGTTCCCAGTTTGATCTTCAATACGGATATGAGGCACTGCCGCCTGGAAATGAAAGTCTAAGACAAGGTAGGATTCTTAAGAGATCGTCATGAAAAAAAATAACCCAGGTTGCCATTTCCTGGGAAGGGGCAATCAATACGATGACCTAGAAACTCGTGGAGAGAGGACATTTTCTAGATATAGGTCATAGTTTATCAAGTTTCCTCTTATGCAATGTAATTTACTTGCTAATAAGACCAACTGACTCCACCTGAGTATTGTGTTATCATCAAAAGGAGATTTTAAAATTCTCTCCTCATGTCTCATGTGCTTGAGGTTGGCTGGTTTATTTTCCCCTAGCTCAGAGTGGGTAGACGGAGTCAATTTAAAAGAAAATGAATGGTTTTAGATGCCTCTTTATTAAACAATAAAAACACCCCAAGACCCACATCGTGCAGTACCCGGAACATGAAAAAGACGTATTGAAGAAGCAGGCCTACCGTTCTCATCATCTGACTTATTTTCGTTGTCAGAATCAGTCAAGGTAAGGGCTGAGTTTTCACGACTGGACAGGCCGGAACTGCGCCTGGATTTTATCCCTCTCCCCCACAGTCTGATGGCGTGTTCTGGAGACATCCCTCCCTCGGTGTCGGAGTCAGCGTCGGACCCTGCGCTCAGAGAGTAGCCCTGGTGAAGGAGCCCCATGTCGGAACAGTAGCCACTTCGGTGCGGGGAGGGCTCACAGATGCCCAGTTCCGCAAGACTGAAATTCGTGCCTAGGATGACAGCAACAGAGAGGCCCGTTAACATTTGCGAAATGCTTCTCGAAGTTCAAATCTCTTCTTACAAAAAGCAGATACTTTTTCCATCTAAACATATACAAGATTGGCCACAGTGGACAGGACAAGGTCTTGGGCAAGGGGCTTTGGGATATTGGGGTAAATTTGAAAACAAAACAAAAAGGATGCATCAAACATGAATTTTAATCCTAGGACAGAATGCTCAGATTTTATTTAGAAAAGTTTTAAGCATTTACTGTTGTCTCGGTAGGGCCATGGAGCTGGAAAAAATAGCTAATATGTACCGAGCACTGACTTTGCTCCAGGTATCTTCTGTTTTGCAATTTTCATTTTAAATTGTAAAATTTTATAACAATTTTTATAAGGATGATACTATTACGGTAATCATTCTGTAAATAAGGAAACTGAGGATCAGAGGAACAGAGAATTCAAATGACTTACCCAAGGTCATACATCTAGACTGTAGCAAAACCTGGATCTGATCTTGAGCAGTCTGTCTTCATGCCAAAGAACCTTAATCCTCCAATAAATGGGAGTGGTGGCCAGGAGACCTGGGTACCCGTCCTAGCTTCCCACTGGTAAGTCTCATTGTGGCAAGTCTCTTACTTCTTGAGCCTCAATGTTTTCATCTGTAAAATCTGGGTATTAATCTCTTAAATTCCTCTCAGGGTAGCTGGGTGCCTTATATGGGATACATACATATCCCATATTATTAAACAATTTGTTAATTAAATCACCATCCGAGGCATGAAGAGTTAGTCCTTTTTTAAAAAAAATGATATCAAACAATTTCTCTTTGCTAATACAATTTAAAACCACAACTAGGTTTCACCTATGGAGTGTGAGTATGTGTACGTGTGTGTGTGTTCATGGGAAGGGTAAGGGGTTTTCATGGGAAGAGGAAGAGAACAGGTATTTATTGAAGACCTGGACGTTCCCGTGTTTCAGGCATGGGGCCAGGCAATTTATAGCTTTATCTCATTTAAATCTCCTCATAGCCCAACAGTTTAGGGGTTGAACCCTTTACAGGGAGGTGACATAGTGTGTCTGAGGTCACATCTGGGCATGTGGCATGTCCAGGACTCACCTCCATTCTGTAGACCCCAATCTTGTGCTCTTTCTACAACGTCTAACTGTCTCCGTCAAAAACCAATTTGGCAACATTTTGGCATAGCGGATGCTCTATGCATTTGTGTCTTTACTATTCAGCTTGTTAAAAGACTTTTCAAGGTTGCAACGCAAATTAGATGAAATCATGTGGGACACTCAATTTATTGACATAAAACTAATTTTTTTGTCTGTAACCAATATGTAGACAATGAAAAAAATGCAGTGAAGAAATGCACTTCTATGCTACCAGTGAAGAAAATCTTAAATAACACCAAAGCCATGGGTTTTACTCTGTGTATATTGATTACATGAGAATCATTCCCTATCAGTCATGTCTCCAGCTCATGATAAACTTCACACTCTGTGCTAGTCCACATACATGATATCATTTCTCAGCTTTTATTTTTAAAAGGCGTCAAACAACGGTTTGTATCCACGCACTGCAATGTTAATTTGTAACAGACAAGTATGTTTATTCTGAGGTTTTACTTTTCTTTCTTCACTGCAGGTTGCCCTTCCACAGCCTTACTTGGCTGTGTGAATGGAATCAAAACCGCTTCTACACAGACTGTCTCTGCAGAGTAAAACCTACTCATTGGGGGGCTATCCCAAGCAAACATTCCTGTGGGCATATGGGATGCCTTCCTACCCCCATGCAGGGAAGAAAGGGTCCTGATCGTCATCAGCCAGTTCTCAAGGGCTGTTTATTCCCTAGCCCCATTTTATCATGCTGTCTGCCCAGTGTACTCATTCCAGTTTGTATCCTTGGTAATTAGGCATTGTCTCATAATTGCACACTAAAATGTATATTTCAGTTTCAGTAGTCTATAAAACTAAAGTTATTGAGTTAATATATATCGGATACTACAATACTTTCCTCTCTATTGTGGCTTTTCTCATTCCTAAGTAAATGAAAAAAAAAGTTGTTGAATGTTAGCATTCTCCCATCTCATCTTTAGAGCTCACTTTTTTTTTTCTGGACAGTCATGAAATATATTGCTTCCTTTTCCTACAATAAATGAAAACAGGCCCAATTAAACATACATGTTTTTATTCCACATGTGGGAATTTTTAGCTATATGATTGCATTTGAAATGGAGTGTTTATGTATTAAGGCAACTTTCCTGATGGTTTTCCCACATCTCATTATCTGGAACTAGCTTCAAAGACCTCCTCAGGAAAAGAGAAACATCTGTGTGAGGAAAAGAAGCCTCAGTTTTCAGAGCATCTCATGTGACTTTCGATCTGGGCACTAGAGTAACAGGCAGTAAGCCTACAGCACGGGGAGCCAAGGAACAAATATACTGCCCCTTCTTTGGTTATCAAATGTATTTGAAAATTAGAAATTAAAATGTTATTTCTCTGTTAAGACAAACTTGAGTTCATCATGAATCAGTTAAAATTTGCACAAATGTTTAAAATAACCACCAATGTTAGAAAAGAAAACAAGTACATTTGAAGTTTCAAATTCAAGCTTATAGCCCTGAAGCCACAAACAAGCAACACTGTGAAGAAAATCAGAGGTACTATATTGAATTTACCAGGAGAAAGTACATGAGTTCACACTGGCTTATAGAAAGGCAGGCTTTCCTCTACAAGCAGAACTGTTTCCTCAAAAACATTACCTTCTAAACTCCTCATCTTCATCTTCCAATAGGACCACTATTCCCCAGTGCCACCCATTCCCCACAATTCCTAGTTTGGTACCTTTTTGTCCTTAACTAACTCAAAGAATAGGAACATCATTGTAAGTATCTTGGATAGATTCTGGACCGAGGCTTTCCCAAGTTTGCAGGCCCAATATAGGAAATGGGTGAGCCATCTACACAGTAGAGAGAGAAAACGGGTCTACCGTTTATTACATTATTCAACAAATATTTATTGTTCATGGAGTTGTGCTAGGCACAGGGGATATAGTAGTGAGCATTACAAAAATACAGCCCATGATATTTACAGCTTAATTGGGAGACATTAATCAAAGAATCACATACACAAACTACAACCTATCCAGTAATAAATACTACTATATAGAGGAAAAGTAGAGGGAGCCGTGAAAGGTCGTTGAGTGGTACAACCCTTCAAACTTTCACAGCTTGCCCAGCAAGTATCTGTCTAGCGACAGGCTCACTACTTTGAAAAACTGCAAGGTTACTCCATGGAGAACTTATCACGTTCCTTTCCATTTGCTCTTACCATACCCAGTGTCCCAAACATTCCTCTATGTGATTTTAGACAAACATGTTTCATGTAGTTTGTCTTATGGCACGAAGCCCCATGTTCAACATGTAAATAGTATGGGGTAATTTTAATACTATGTCAACTTATCAGTTGCACTTACTTTGCTCATGATTCAAGACACATTTTGCTCTAATTTATCTTGTACAATTATAGCTTTATGAAGCTCCATGCCAGCTTTGAATGAAAGAAAGAGGGTAGTCATTGTGTAATTCTCCAGTGGAGTCAAGCTAAGGACTCCAGTGGAATGCAGTCAACACTTCATTCCTTCTTTACTGTCTTGCAAAACAATATAAGGAGGCACTGAAATATTTATGAAACATATGTTTGCCCTCTCTCTACCTTCAATCTCCTTGATATCATTGATTAAGGTAGATGTGAACAACACGTGAAATTCATTTCATCTCAGGTATGTGTTTTATGGCCATTGCCAATAAAATGCCCAGTGTGGCCCCGTACTTCGTTATCACCGGGAGTCAGTATTTTTATAGATGAATGACTACACAAAATCTATGATATTTACACCATGGAATTTTAGTATAATTTAAAGTGATGGGAGAGAATGTTAATGCTAAAAACTATTATGTGATCAGGAGAGTGGAACACAAATCTTTAAAAATAACTTTCTTGATAAGTCTCTTTTGCTTTACGTTGTCTTTTCCTTTATCATAACCTGTGTATAACCCAGATCCTCGCTGAAACATTTTGAGAGAGAAATTTTGCAGTAGGTATCAAGAGTCATCCTTTGGCTAACTAAATTTATTTGGGGACACAATTCTAAGGCAGGGTATGTTAGCACATTGTGATCATGTCTTTATTTTCTAAGTTTTTACCAACTTCTCACACTTTCAAATAACCTTTAACTAGGAGAAGCACATATGTCGCTAAGTCAGAATTATCATGTCATGGTAATACCAAGGAATACAAATAGCACGGAAAATGTCAGCAGTTGAACAGATTTTCTACTATGAGGGCAGAAAGATAAAACTTAACTGTAGTAGTACAATATGGAAAACTTGTATTATCTAAATGTTCACTATGTGAGTTCTGTGAATTTCAGAGATTTTACGCATGGAAGCAAAAGTTGCTATAACATGAGAATAGCCACCAATGGTCCTTTATAAAACCAATCCCCACCCATTCCCACTTACTTACTACAATGATATGGTAGTCCTATCAACCACCATATCAATGTCTATATCATCAATTACTTGCTGATAATAGTCATATGGTGTTAATGTGAGATTAAGTGGTAAAGCTTGTGAAGATGCAGATTTCCATGACATCAATAAAAGCATTGTTTAAAAGCTAGGATCATAAGCAAGGCCATAGAATAACCAAAATCTAATAGAACTGAGCTATGAAGAGAAAACAAAAATGCACGTTGCATGATGATGGATTCTTCAAAAGATGATTTGATGGATTTCTGGTTCTAGACCAAGATGGAATTCCCCACTTCTCTCTATTCCCCCCACCAAGTACTAAAAACACTCTACAATACATATAAACACCACAAAAGAGTCGAAAAGGAGTTGAGAACAAGACAGAACTATTAGGGTCCTAGGATCTGGGGAGGGACATGTGGTGAGTTTCTTGGCTTTTCTTTTAGCCTCACATATCCTAGACCTGGTGCTGGAGAAATGAGCAAATTGGAAACACCAATGGGAGCAGACAAAACAAGCCCAAAGTCAAGTCGGTTGTATGCGGGGCCCTCACCCACTCTACAAACACACCAGGGTGGAATCAAAGAAGACCAGGTGGTGAGCCAGAATTTCATCCTCATCCCTTGGGAATGAGCCTTCCTGCCTCTTGCACAAAGGTGTCACTGGAGGCCGTGAGAGGATGCTGGGCTTCCATCCACATCCAGTGGTAATGAGGCACCGCTCCACTCCAGCCTCACTGGTGTCAGAGGAGGCTGCATGTTAAATCTGATTTTACTACCACTGGGGAACTGTAAGGGCGTGCCCCTTCTTTTCAACCACGTTGGTGCCTGCAGAGCCCTAGTGGGCAAGTCTTACTCAGCAGCAAGAAAGCACCCCAACCCTGCCTTGGCAGAGTGGGCCAAGGGAGAAACCTGGACTTTCACCTCCACTCTGCAATCCAGCCTCAGTGTCCCACTCTTCCCATTGGCTTGGTGCCAGAGGCGGTCTGATCAAACAGAAGATTTAAATAAGATCCAGAGCTTCAAATAATACTTCAAATGGCCAGGATACAATAAAAAATTTACTCACCATACCAAGAACGAGAAAAATCTCAACTTCAATGAGGAATGATAATTATTTAAATAAAAGATTAATGAGAAGCCCTTAGGAAAATTAATAAATCCATTAAACATATATTAATATATATATACCGTGTTTCCCCAAAAATAAGACCTAGCCAGATAATCAGCTCTCATGCATCTTTTGGAGCAAAAATTAATATAAGACCTGGTCTTATTTTACTATAATGTAAGGCCAGGTCTTATCTAACATAATATAAGGCCAGGTCTTATATTAATTTTTGCTCCAAAAGACACATGAAAGCTGATTATCCAGCTAGTTCTTATTTTTGGGGAAACACTATATATATATATATATATATATATATTGCAAAAAATGAACTTTCTGTGATCATGTTGCAAAATGAAAATCTAAGATGAAGGATGTAATATTGTAGTCATACATTTTTGCTATGAAATGTATATTATGCTCCACCATTTTGAATAATTATAGCATGGTTGGAATAATAAATTGTATTAGGCATGAAGTAAAATACACTCTGGATAATCAATTTTATTTTTTTCAGGACAAAATTACAATGAATTATTTTTACTATTTAATATGAAATATTGGTTCTTTTTAAACACTGATTCCTTTCTTAAGTGGTCTTTTTCTAGGATCATTTATCCTAAGAAAAAGAGAATCTCTTGTAAATAAACATGGGTCACTTTTCTTGAACAAATGTTAGAGTCTACATTTTAAAATCAGGAATGAATATCAACTCGAAATTTTTCTTACAGGTATTTAAGAAAAGGATATAAACTATAATGTTACAGTTCTTTTAATCACAATAAGTGAAATTATTTTACCTGATACCTTAAACTTTTGCAAAATAGGAAGTTATTAAGAAAAAGTGTAGTGATTATGCATGAGAAAACAACTTTTATTTTTGTTTGATTAATGAAAGTATATCACCAAATTGTTTCCATATATTTAAATTTTGAGCAATTATAAATATGCATGAGCTACACAAAATAATCAGTCCAAAACAATTACCAACATTATCTAAAATATTATTTTCATACAATCTGAAAATCTACATATTTGTATATGCGATAACAATTTTGAAAGCCACTGAAGAAACTACTTATGAATTCTAATGTTTTATGCTTATGTATACTAAAATTGTTCACATAAACTCTCTCTTAATGCCCTTCTAAAGTTCATCTGATTTTACACATTCAGATATTTTCCCAAATGTTGACAAGACTGTTCACAAAAAATCCTGTGGCTTAAAACTACAGACTAGGTGTACATGCATTATTATTCATAACAATTTAAGTCAAATATTTATATTTCAAAAAAAGCACTTTAAGAATAACTATGTTCTTTTATGTGTAGCACCTAAAATGCTAATATTGTGATGCTTCTAAAATTTTAATTATTTAACCGCTATCTGAATGTCTGATGTGTCACAACTTTTACAATTTGTAACTGGAATCATTCCAATGTAAATAAACATTCCAAATCAAGCGAAGATGGAAGAGTTTCCAATATCCTAGGTTTCTCTATGAGTTTTATAACTTCAAAGAGAAAGGTGAATGTGGCATTCTCCTCAGATACGGTGTCATTTTCATGTTTCAACCTGAACAAAGCCCAGTTTGGAAAACCAAAAAGCAGGCACAACAAAAGTTTCTGCTGAACAACAGCCAATTCATAAATAAATGGAAACAAATTGTCCAGTTACCTAGCTAGCTGGAGACTCTTTTCTACTGATAAAAATTCTAACAAGATTAAAAATCAATTCCTGTATTAAAAACTATACTGATCTCTTATCCTATGTAACAGGCATTAGAAAGGTATACATCTGATCACGTGAGACTCAGTCTCTCCAAACAGTATTTTTAAGCAGAAAAAATAAAGGGCAATAGTGAGTTAGCTGCAATAGTCCAGCTGTCCTGTGTCTGTGAATGACTACAGGTTAGCTTACATTCAGTGAGGACTGCACAGTGTGGACGGTACTGTCCTAAATACTTCTATTAGTTTTCCGATTAATTAGAACAGCAGCCCTATAAAATAGTCACTATATAGCTTACTGTTAAAGTGGGAGTTCCAGTGTCTGTTTAAAAAATACTCGTCGACCATATATTCTTAGAATTAATTACTTCTGATGTGTCACATATACTAATTTATAAAATGGACGTAAAAAAATAGGCCCTACCTTCATAGCCTTATTTTGAGCATTGAATTAGATAAGACAGGTGAAAATCCTTAGAACACTGCCACAGAGTGACCAAACAACAAATTGTAACCATCATTATGATCATCAGTTTACAGGTGAAGAATCTTGCTGTATATATACATTTATACATCTATAAACTGATGATATATATTTTATATATATATATATCATCAGTATATATATATATATATTTATTCTATATCATCAGTATATATATATATATATATATATATATATATATATATTTTATATATATTTTTTAATTATAGGCTTATTAACACTTTCTATTTTTTCTTGAATTGATTTTGAAATTTTTGGAACAATATATTTTTCTAGGAATATGCCCATTTCATCTGTATTTTCAAATGGATTGGCACAAAGTTATCCAAGTATTTTTGAGTCCTTTTACATTTCTGCAAGACTTGTAGAATGCTGTCTCTATTTTCATTCCTGACATTATTTATTTGTACCCTCCTTTAACTGGATTCGTTTCACCAATGACTGTTTTGCCGTTCAAAAAGCACGTTTTTACATTTCTGATTCTATCTACTATCGGTATATGTTTTTAGTTTATTACTTTCCGCCCTTAACAATACAAATGATCCCTTTCTCCTTTCTTTGTGTTCATTCAATTGTTCTTTTCCAAATCTTTAAAATTGTATTCTTTATGTCATTTTTTTTTTATTATTAGAAGCATTTCAGGCTATATATTGCTAAGAACCACTTTCACTGAATCTCACAAGTTTTGATTCATGGCATTTTCATTGTTGTTTAGATCTAAATATTATCATACTTCTACTGAAAGTACTAAGTTTCCAAATGTATTAGTATATTTTCTTTATATTTCTGCTTTTGGCTTCTAACTGTATTTGGCTAGAGACCATTATTTTTATGTTATTAAATCTTTGAATAATTGTGACATTTGTTTTATAGCCTGATAAATTTTTATAAGTATTTCATACATATTTGAAAAGAACACACATTCTATAATTATTGAGTGCAAGACTCTATTATGTCAGTTAGGCCAAATTATTAATTATGTGTTTAATTCTTCTATATGGTAATTTGATGTTTGTTTGTCTTATCAAAAATTGAATGATATATGATGAAATTTTCTACTATGAGGGGTGTTTCTCCACATAGTTTTATCAATATTTGCTTTATGTCTATTTAAAGTTATGAGTATATTATAGGTATATATAGTTTTAGAATCATGTAGGTTTTTTGATGGATTGAGCAGTTTACCATTAATATCAAGTGAGTATCTGTAACAGTTTTGAGATACAGGTTTTTAATATTAATTGTATTTTACAAGGAAGTTATCCATTTCATCTAAATTGTCATACATTGTGACAATACTTTTGTTACCCTGTTTCCCCAAAAATAAGACCCAGCCAGACAATCAGCTCTAATGCATCTTTTGGAGCAAAAATTAATATAAGACCCAGTATTATATTATATTATATTATATTATATTATATTATATTATATTATATTATATTATATTATATATTATATGATCCAGTCTTTTATTATAGTAAAATAAAATCGGGTCTTATATTAATTTTAGCTCCAAAGGATGCAGTAGAGCTAATTGTCTGGCTAGGTCTTATTTTCGGGGAAATACGGTATGCATAGGATCTGTAACAATGTCTTTTCTTGTATTCCTGATTTGGGGTATTTGTGTATTCTCTCTTTTTTGTTTGATCATTGTTGCTAGGGGGTTATCAATTCTTGCTAGGACTTAATCAATTTTATCAGGTTTTTTTTTCAAAGGACCAGCTTTTGGCTTTACTATTTTCCTTTGTTATTTGTTTTTTTTTTTTCTTTGATTTCTGTTCTTATACTCATTTACTGTCCTTACTTTGGGTTTAATTTGCTCATCGTTTTCTAGGTTCTTGAGTAATACATATAGATCACTGATTTTAAAACAATCTTTATTTCTAAAATAAATATTCAAACGTATAATCTTTCCTTCTTTACCTGCATTCCACAAGTCTGGATCTGTTGTACATTCATTATTATTCAATTCCAAACATTTAATAATTTCTTTTGTACTTCTTTGATACATGAATTACTTAGAAGTGTGTAAATTTATTTCCACATTTGGGGCTTGTCTAATTTGTTATTGTGATTGATCCTCAGAGAGAACAAACTCTCCAGGATTTCCTTCAGAAATTTATTAAGACTTAGTTAGTAGTTTAGAATATAGTATATGTTGGTGAATGTGACATTGAAAAATAGAGTGTATTCTAAAGTCGTATGTAGTGTTCTATAAATGTTTATTGGTCAAGATGATTAATAACGTTGTTCTCTATATCCTCACTGATATTTTGGGTTTAGTTCCATCAGTTACTGAAGAAAGAGTTAAATCTGTAACTAATTATGTTTTTTGCTCTGTCTCTCTTTACTTTCATCAATTTTTCTTCTCCTCCTCCTCCGTACCCCCCTCTTACTTCTTTGTCTTCTTTTTGAAACTGTGTTAGTTAACACATACAGTTTTATATCTCAGGGTAAATTGACCCTTTAAATCAATTTCAAATATTTATATTTTTCTCTGGTAATACTCCTGGTCTTGAAGTCTATTTTGCCTGACATAAAATAATCAAACCAGCTTTCTTGAGTTTACTCTAAACAGTAACATTATACCTTACTTCTGTTCCTTTATATTTCAAACTTTTCTGTGTCTTTGTATTTAAAGTATGTCCCTTGTAGACAGCATATTTTTGAGACGAAGTAACCTGACAATCTCTTATTTTGGATTGTGTGACAGTCCACTTACATGATGTAATTATTGATATGGCTGGATTTAGGTAAACCATTTTGCTATGTTTTTTCCTTTTTGTTAATTTCTTTGTTGTTTCTCTCTGTGCTTTCTTCATTTGGGGTAATAACTTCTTAAATTTCATTTTAATTTTTTCTATTTGCTTTTTAGCTATCTTTTCATGTAATTTTTCTGTGGTTGCGCTAGGGATCAGAATATGTATATCAATGAATTTAGAGTTCTAATTTTATTTGACGTATGCTGTGCCACCAATTCCTGTGAATTCATGATTTCTTTATTCTAAAAATTTCTCAGTCACTGCCTCTGAAATACTTACTTCCATACTCTTTATTCTCTTCACTAATTAAGCTAAATGGTATCCTTCTCTCTAAATGTCTCTATTATGTTTTTGATCTCTTTTTTCTCTGTGCTATATCTTTCTAATTTCTTTTGGTTATTTTTTCAGTTAGCTAATTTTCTCTTTAGTTGTGCCTGATCTCATATTTACTGCATGTACTAAACTTTTCTTTTATTTCAACAAGTATGTCATTTCATTTATAAAACACATCACTTTTTAATTGTTTCTGTTCAGTGTTTCTATTATAGTCTTACTTACTAATTTGTTTATTATACATAGCTCAAAGTAAGTATCTGACAAATTCTAATGTTTTAGGATTTTAAAGATCACAATTAGTTGTTTGTTGATTTGCTTGCTCTTAATTATGGAGGTGTGTTTTTTTTTAGTACTTAACTATATTTAATTTCAGCGGATACTGGCTCATTTAATTTTCAAAAATTATATGGGCCTAAATTGAGAATTCTTGCCTCCGGAAAGATTTAACCACATATCTCTTTTCAAGTTTCCTGTTTAACACAGGAATTTCCACTTCAGGTCCTCTTTCTTACTCCTGGCCTGAGATCCAATCTCCCAGTGCAGCTCAGATAGCAGGCTTTGCTCTCAGTGAGGACCTACTGTGATCCTGAAATTTGACCTTTAAGTTTTTGTTGTTGTTGTTAGTTCATTTTCAGTTCTTTTATTGTCTTGTTTTAGCTGCTTGGAGATTTCTCTTACTGTGAAAACAATATTGTTGTTTTGACCAAGCTATTTGATATTCGTATGTCTCAATTTTCTTACCTGTAAAATGGAGGAAATTATAGCAGTACTTGCCACATATGTCAGTGTGTGTGTGTGTGTGTGTGTGTGTGTGTGTGTGTGTGTGTCTGTGTTTAGGACCTTCCAGAAGAAAGTAAAAGGCAATACATATTTATTATTATTACTATTGTTATGTTACCAATCAATGTAAAACTAAAAAAAGTGACGGGCATGATTCCATTTCCAAATTTTTCTACTGCTATATAAATATTTTTTCGATTTAAGCTGCATCTATTTAATGTTTACTCCACTAACTAATGTAATATTCTTTCTCAAAATAATACAAAGAATATTTGATGTCAGCAGAGGAGCTACTAACGCTAACTGAAATTTTGACAAAGGCATATGACATTTGCGCCCTCCGTACTCATGAAGGTCCCTGTCTTCATCATGTGCTTGATGTTTTGAAAACATTTTGACTTTCCCATCACTGAAGGATTATTCTAGATCTCAGCAGTTAATTAACTCATCTGCAGTCTGACAACTCCTGAGATAAATAGATCACAGTCTACCAGCAGGGAAATGTATGCATAGCAGGTATTTTGCTGCAGTAACTATGCAGAGTCTATACCGTAACAAAAAATATTTGGGGAGGAATATTAATGATAGACTCTCGCTTGTAAATCAATTCCTTAAATCAGAGACTTCATGACCAAGTACCGTTAGGATCTAGACACTTGTCTAAAACCATGTTAAGCATCCAGCCATTGAGCTTGTAGAAAATGGCAAGACCATAGTCTCCTAGTGTCTGTTACTTCCGTTAAACAGGGAGAGGATAATTGAAACTGAGTCAAGAGTTTTCCTTTTCTTCCTTTCCCACCTTGCTTCCTGTGTTCCAAACACATGTCGTAGGTTACAAATACATGTAAAGCCTTAATTACATTTAGCATCTGGCAGCTGTTGACTTACAGAGAGTTGTTGAGTCACATAAACTCAATGTCAGAAAGAAGTTCAGGAATAGCATGCAGAAGCTTGCTCAGTGGGGTGAAAAAAATCTTATGTCACCACAGCTGAAATACTCCACCATCAGCACCATTATGTCCAGTGTGACTGATGCTATAATTGATCAGTTTCAGCAATACCAGAGACTAACTCACTACTGAGATACATCATTCTCAATGTGGTTAGAGCAAACCAAAGGACTTTACAAGCATTACTTTCAGTGCGTGATGGATGTGTTCACCTGTAATGGAGATAACAGCTTCACAAGGATTTTAGCATATCTAGGGGCATCAACTGATGACTTTTTTTTAAAAAAAAAAACAAGATCTTCACACTATCCACTGAGAACTGCCACCACAGTTAAATGCATTAAGTAATTTCATTCATACACCGTTTACATTTGAAAGAAAGAAGTCTCCCGAGGAACCCACAAAAGAGCTACAAAGCTTTAACACTGGCCACCTTTTGTCACAAAGGGGCAATTTTATGAGTACAGAATCATCAGCAATAACAGTCTTAGTGCTAAGAAGAGATAGATCTCAAAATACAAATGTCAAGTTACAAAAGCACATTAAGAAACATATAATGAGTGTTATATGTTGTTTGTAGATACATATACACTGATAGGATAAATGTGACCTTGAAAGATATACACCAAATTCTTAATAACAATGAATTCTGAAAATGCCAAGAGAAGAATGCACTTGGGGGAGGGGGAATATGAAACAAATTTGACAAAATAGTAACACATGCTAATTATAAATGATAAGTACTGTGAATTCTAGTGTCTGTGATTTAAAGCCTTTTTCGCTAAAAATTAAAATAATTTAAAAATAGAAGCCTTGGACCAGACTATCTCTATTTCATACCTAAAAGTATCTGTGATATCATAACATTTGAATTAGACTACAAAGAAATGCCTCCACTTGCATGTCTCTTTAAGTTCCTGTCAATCAGGAATAAAGTGATGAAACAAAAGTATATGCAAGCAATGAATAAATAAAGTGTGGTTCATCTAGGCAATGGAATATTATTTAGTATTAAAAAGAAATGAGCTATCAAACAAAGAAAAAACGTGGAGGAACCTTAACTGCTTATCACTAAGCAAAAGAATCCTGCCTGAATAGGCTGTATACTGTATGATTTCAACTCTATGACATTTTGGAAAAGGCAAAGCTACAGAGACAGTAAAAAGATCAGTGATTGACAGGGGTTAGACAGGGGGAGTGGACTAGGCAGAGCACAGTGGATTTTTAGGGCAGTGAAAATACTCTGTATGATACTGTAATGATGGAACCATGTCATTATACATTTGTCCAAACCCACAAAACGTACAGCACCAAGAATGAATGGAAACCGTGGACTTTGGGTGACTCTGATGTGTCAATGTATGTTCAGTTATAACAAATGTGTATCACTGTGGTGGGGATGTAGATAACAGGGGAGGCTGTGTTTGTGCAGGGGGTGGGGGATGGGTCTGTGGGAAATCTCTGTACCTTCCACTCAATTTTGCCAGCCACCTAAAATTGCGCTAAAATTAGTCTTTTTTTTTTTAAGTAAATGCAACTAAATCATTACATGCCAGATACATGGCCAGAGAACCCACATACTTTTCCATCTGGGAGAAAGCCTTTTTATCTGTGTGGTTAAGAATACTTCAGAAGCAAGTAACCCAGAGGTTGAATCCCTACTCCACCACTTACAGTTTGATCTCCTGCAAGTTAAGTAGCCCCACCTCCCTGATCTTCAGCCTCTTTATCTATAAAATAGGCTCAATAATATCTACACTCCTAAGGCTGTAGAGATAAAGGTATGCATGCCCATAAAACACTTGGCAGTGTAACTAGAACATACTAGGAGGTACTGAATAAAACAGTTGAGAAAATACTGTAAAGTAGGAGAAACAGTGGCAGAAGCAGTGGTAGAAGTTTTCAGGCCCTCACTCTTACAGTCTGCATTCATTCATAACATACATTATCTCATTCCAGCACACCACGAGGCACATCACAAGCAAAAAGATAGCCGACTACATGAGGGCAGACACATGAATATGTGACAGGAGACATAAATCTAAGGAAAAAATAATGGGACTCTAGACAACTAGAACAAAGATCAAGTGCCCTATTCATTCTTGCTTTCATCCATCAATCCATCCACCCATCCTTTTATTTGACCAATTTTATTAAGTGCTTACTAAGTGCTAACCTTGTTCTAAGGCCTTGGGATACATCAGCAAACAGAAGAAATGAAGGTCTCTGCCCTACGGAGCTTATATTTTAGCTGGGGCACATAGTAAACAATCAATGTAATAAATAAGTTGACTGCATAGTATCTTCAAAGATAAGTGCTATAAAAAGAAAAACAAAGAAAAAGTAGAATAGTGAAAGCCATTTATGAGTATTTTGAATAATTTGATATGGGAAGGCCTTACTGGGAAAGGGACACTTAAGCAAAAGCTTGAAGGAATTGAGGGCATTAACCTTTCCAATACCTGAGGCAAGAGGAAACTATCAGCACAAAGGTCCCAGGCAGGAACATGCCTGGCATGTTCCAGGAACAGCCAAAAAGGCTGCAGTGAAGTGAACAAAGCTGCAACCTTAAAAGAAGAGGTCAGAGATTTAATGAGAGCTGAGTCCTACAGGGCTTTGGGGGTGATTTTAAGGACATCGGTTTTCACTCAGAGTAAGATGGAAAGCCATTGCACTATTTTGGGGGAGGGCTGTCATATCATCCAATTGATATTTTTAAAAGATTGCTGACTATTGGGTTAGAATACTAGGGGGATGGAGCAAGAACAGGATCAAGGAGATCACTCAACATGCATTTGTAAGAGGTGATCACCACCCATTTCACACGGAAGCAGTGGAGTGGTGAGCAGAGGGGGGTTTCCTGATGGACAGCAAGTAGGGTGTGGGAGGAAGAGCCAACTCGGAAGTGACATCAATGTTTTTGAACTGAAAACTAGAACACGGGAGCTTCCACCAGTTGTGATGGGGAAGGCTACAAGAAAAGCAAGTGGTGTGTGTGGCGGTGGGGAAGGGGGTACCTGCACGTGCGCACACAAGCACGCCGGAGTTCCAGATTTCAATCCCAGATATCTGAGTTTGAAATGTGTATTAGACATACAAATGGAGATGCGGAGCAGGTAGTAAAATACATGAGATAGGCCTGATATAAAAGATATAGGTTTGGGAGCCATCGGCATATAAATGCTATTTAATGCCATGGCACTGGACTGGACAAGATCAACAGTGGGAAATAACTATAGATGGAAAAGTAAAGAATATCAAGGATGGAGTCACTTACATGCAGACTTTGGAGTAAAGAGGAAGAAGCAGTAAAGGAGTATTAAAAAGAGCAACAGCACAGAGGAAGGAGAGCCGCAAGCATGTGCAAGAATAAAAGCTACATGGACCAAGCGCATCCAAGACGAGGGAGTGATGCACTGATTCAAATATTGCTGATATGTCATTAAGACGAGAACAGAGGAGATCATTACGATGTAGCAACGATAGTAATCCCTGGTGACCTTGGCAAGAACAGTTATGTGGAGCGGTATGTGTGACTGTATTGTGTGTATAAGAAAATAGAGGAGAGGAATCAGTGGCATCTGAGATGTTATGTAATAAGGAGTAAAGGGACGTGGCAATAGCTGGTGAAGAAGTGGGTGAACAGAAGTTGGGAAAGTCACAGCATGTCTGTGGAGAGAGAGGTGGGAGGCTTTTGGGAGCAACATTTTTGACTAGGCCAGAAGGGTTCATTTTGTACAAATGTGGGGGTTCACCTGGGCTGAGAGTAGAAATTGTTTAAATACAGTGATGGGCAGGAAGACAGAGCACATGAGTGCAGATGCTGGGAGTGGGTACATGGTAGGAGTGGATTTAGGAGTTCACCTCTGATTAAGGATGGAGAGAAGGTGCTGAAGGTTTAGGAGAGAGTCGAGGGAATGAAGCGGACATCTAGAAGAGGGACACAAGCACTGGCCAGAGAGTTTAGTACAATTGCAGAGCAGAAATGAGGGACTCCCTTGAAATTTAATACATTTCAGAAACTTCTGGGGACACACTGATTACAATGCATAGAAGACCAAACTCATGGTGAATCAATACACATGTTAAAAAGGATGTGGATTGTATTCTAATAGAGCTGTCATCCTGGAAAGTACTAAGGACATCGTCCCTACGTAAACATCAGCTGCTCAGGCCACTTGGTTGTTTTAGGGGCACAGGAAGAGTGCCTGGTCTCTGCTTTCAGGTGTTCTGGCAAAGGCATACCCAGTGCTAATATCACCCTGCTTCTTGTAATTAGCGGAACAACTGTTCAGTCATTACAGACGACTTCCTTGGCCATTCCTCATTTTCCCAAAATATCTCCTGAACCCAGTGACTCAACTATCTGTCTCTCCATTTTTTTATTCAGAGAGCACATTTATTGAAGATTTTTCAAAGAAAACTGCCTTAGCAATCAACATCATCTGTGGAAGGTGCAAAAATCACCTCCCCCTGAGAATTAGAGAAACAGGGAGGTTCCTGGGCTTTCCAGAGTCACAAAGCATGCCTCTGACAGAGCTAAGAAATGAGATGCATCTTTCTGCCTCTTATTTTTTCTTTTTTTTAAATCAGAGGTCACTCCTGGTAGATTGCTTCTTTCTTAAAAAGCCAACTTTCCCCAGCCAAACTGCGACTTCCCTGGAATGACAGGCAATGAAATCCAATGTGACACTTAAATGTTCTCTATTGAGACATTTCTCTTTGCCGATGTTTTTCCAGGTGCTGTATGAAAATCTGTGCACTATCTGGCACTTTGTGAGCCTTCACCTGAGAGACAACCTTTCCCTTGTTAAGAGAACTTTGCTTTCAAAGGGGGCACTGGCTTTGTTTGCTCCCTCAGAGCCAATGAACAGGCCACCAGGGAAATTGATACTTCACTGGCATTAAGTCCAATGTGTGCCTATGTCACAAGGGGTTAGGAGCCTCATTAATTCCTGTGTTGTTTAGGGATCAGCAGCAGATTATTATTTCAAACACTTATTTCTTGCTTCAATTTCCTCTCTCTTAGAATTGGCTCCAAATCACTTTCTCTTGTGTGCAGTGCGTTCAATCTCCATTCAGATAAGCAAATCAAAATAGTCTTTTCAGAAAACCTATCCATCAGCATTATCAGGAACATACCCGACAAAGGCTGGTGGGTTTTATGCTTCTTTGTACTTAAGTCTCCCCAAGAATATCTGCCATTATATGGCTAACACAGACCCAAGGGCACCCGCTGTTCGTGTTTCAAACTGAATTATTTAATTTGGTCCTACAAACAGACAAAAAACGTGTGCTAAGAACCAACCAGGGATACAGAGATGGAAAATCTGTGTCCCTGCTTTGGGGGATCGCAAAGGAGAATAAGTAAGATAAACCTATAAATATACAATTACAATATCACATCTTATTCCTGGTAACTTGCATCGGTGGGGGTGAGAAGGCAGATGGAGGGGGAGGTAATTATATTTCTTTGTTCTCTAGAAAACCTGATTCAGGAGGGCAAACATATAATTTAGGGTAAGCCCCTTAATCCCCTGAGTCCTCCACTTCTTTTGAAAATAAAACGATGGGATCAGATGAGCTGGCATCCGTCATTCATTCATTTAACAAACATTTATGGTTTAATATTTATTGCTTATATAGTATGTGTCAAGACTGGGTTACAAAGACTTTACATGCAAATCTCATATAATCCTCAGAACACAACTAGTAAAAAGGTGTTAGGCTCAAAGGAGAGAAATAACATTCCTAAGGCCACATAACGAGTAGGTGGAATAGCCTCGATTCATGCATTTCTCTTTTTTGCTCCAAAGCCTGGGTGCTCTTTCACATGCCAGGCTTTCTTAGTTAAGTCTAAATACTTTCAGTTTTAAACTCCTATGATTATACAATATTTCTACTGAGAGACTAGGCTTCACAGACACTTTTCCCAATTAGGATACTGGGAAGTGGGCTGGATGGGGAAGGCTCTTTGAAGTATCTGTAGAAAAAAGCAAAATAGGAAAGTAACCCTTTTCATAAGAGGGTGTCCTAGATTTTATTTTCTCCCAACTTTTCAAATCAATGAAATGATCTGTAGATTATCAAAGTCAACTAGGCTTATTTCTTTCAACACCATTTTGCTATAAATAAATGGGACATGAGCACAAACATGGGATCCAATATAAGGAAGCAGAGACTTGAGCACCCTTGGTCAATACTGACTTGTTGACTTGTCAGCTTCCCCCAACACATCAGAGCCTCCTCGGCACTCTGGCTGATGTTAACCATTGTAAAAGCAGTATCTAGGGTAGTAGTTGCTCAATAAACATCTGTTGAATTACTTAATTAAACAAAGATATACACGTAGATTAGAAATGGAAAAAAGCATATACCAGTTTCATTCATCAAGAATGCATACTTTATTTCACTCTATGCATCTCCCCATCTTTTATAATCTTTCCTGAATTTTCATTCTATCCGTTTTATATATTTAAAAGTACAAATAAAAATAAATGTAAAACAGCATTTAGTGGTTTCAACACCTTGGCAGGGCCATCTCCCCAACCATTCTGAGAAATAAATCTTCACAAAAACGTTAAAAACCAAAAACCAGAAAACCTTATACCACTAACTGCCATCATATGGTCACTCAGACAGACCCAAAGACTTAGAGAAGTATATGCAACTATTTGCATATGTTTATGTTTCTGCATTCTACCTGCTTTTATTTCAAGCCAGAAATTATCTACCCCTCCCTTCTTTTTGCCCATCACAGAGCCAAATTTCCTGTGTTACACTGATTTCAAAATGTTCAGCACCATTTATTCCTTTTTTATAGTTCATATAAAGACATGGCTCCAAGACCTCAAATAACAAAAAGTTTATTTATGTATTTATTTTTGCATGGCATGGGCTGATGAGCAAGTCTGCTCAGCAAGCATTTCACAGATTAGACGCATGAGTATGGTTTCAGGCAAGGCTCCCTCATGTTTCTGTGCATTGGCTGATAAACACTTCAAAGTAAACCGCTCATAAATATGAAATGAAAAGCTGAGGAGTTGTTATGCACAGCTTTGAGATACAAATCTCTTTATTCCCTTCTGAAGTGGGGTTTGATTGACATAATGAGTCATAGATCCTGTCCAGGGACACGCTGCCTTTTCCCCTTTTTCTCTGGAGACAGGGAGACTTTAAAGAAATCCACTTCAGAACCCGATGATAGACAGCTTGCTTGAAAAAATAATAAAGTTGAATCCTGTATTAAATAACTTATTATTTTGTGTTAATGCTGACTTTGACAACCATGACATATGTCAAAGTTTCACTACACATCCTCGGAAAGACATTAGCTACAACTCTCAGAAAAAGATTGCCAAATTAAAAACAAAAAAGTGTGATTATGTCTTTTGTCATATATATAGTTGCTGTACAGATCCTCTGTCTGGTAAGAGAAAATCACTACTTAAATTGATTGAGAGCAGAAGCCTACAATCCTGTATGCCAAAAGGCTATGGGGAGTAACACAGCCAGTGGGGAATAATTATTGTGGAACAGTCACTTGATAAATAAATGTCTTCCCAAAAGGAGGGTCATGCAGCAGAAATTGCTATAAAAAATAGGGTGAAGAACAACTGAAAACGGAGATTCAATTTATTCTTGCTCATAAGTTTTTCATGATTATCTGCTTGCCTGAAAAAGAGAAAAATCTCAACCAGGTCACACAGTTTTCCATTAGATCACATCTTGCAAATTTAAAGAAACTACAGAGGCGAGGCAGGTAACGTAAAAGAGCTAAGCCAGCCAGTGCAGAGGGCAATAAGGAGGGGTGGGGCCTGTAGAAAAACGGAAGCGAATTCTGCTAAGGCAGCTCCAGCAGACTTCTGCCATTTAAGAAGTTGAAACTAATGTCGGCAGGTCTTGAGATTTTTCCAGAGAAGCCGGGAATCCAGATTTTATGTGATGTTTACCTATTTATAAACGATGGCGAAGAAAGTGTAATAAAAAAATAAAATAAAATGCAGCCCAAATAAAAGAGGTCTTTGTGTGAGTCTTTAGTCTCTGCTTTAGACTTTCTATAGTGATCATTTAAGTAAGTATTTATTAATAAAAGAGTAGGGAGAGATAATAAAAACGTTAAAGAGAATGTTGACAGAGGAAGGAATCCTGAGATAACTGACTCTGGTGGTTTGAATCTGTCTTTCGAGATCCCTGGGCATTCTGCTGAAAGCATACAGTGAGGGAGAAGGGCCGGTCCCTTTCCAAAGCCCTTCAGCAGAGCAGTTCTGTTTTTTTGTTGTTGTTATTGGTTGGTTGTTTGTTTTTTAAATTTAAATAATGATTGTGGACCAGAACACTTTTGAAGATACCTAATCAGGACCATCCTCTCATTTGAGAGTGAAGAAACCAAGTTATTCACCTCCATCTCCCCCAGTACCTAACTGGCCCAAGGTTCCAGACTTCGTTAACTTTCAGGGGCAGATCTTATCTCATCTTCCGCCTAGACACTTAGCTTGAGAGAGGATTAAGTGTCCACCAAAATCAGTGTTCCCATTTCCCGGTGTAGAATTGCAACTACTAGACAGCAGCTGCCCAACCAGGAGCTACCATTCCTGTTCCCACTGCATCTAGATTGGGGATTGTGTCTCGTTCTTGTCAACTGAGTAAGAATAAGTGATGTATGCTACTTAAACACCAGAGAGCTTAGAAAACGCATGATTCTGCGCCATGTTCTCTCTTCCTTATACAGCAGGAGAAACCAGCAATGACGAATTCCAGGTGGCAATGCCACCAGATGAGAGAAACCTTTTTCCTAGGGTCACCATCTAGAGGAAATTAACCCAATCATCTGTATTCCAGATTTCTGACTTCACGGGAATGAGAAACTAATTCTGTTTGTAATTTAGCCTTTCTATACATTTGGATTTCCTTGTTCCATTAGCTATGTTTACCCCAAATAATCTAGGCAGTACTAACATGTTTGAAGCTGTTTTACAGGAAACATACACAACTAAATGATCCAAAAGATAAGCCGATAGCTGCCATTTAGTCAGACCTATTTTATATTAAGAGGGGTCAAAGGGGAAAGTGCATGACCTACTAAAGGACATGAAATTGGTCAATAAAAGAGCACGAACTCAAACTCAGATTTTGGCAGCGCCAAAGAAGTTCTCATCACCTTACACTAATTTCTGTTGCAGTGTCGGGAGTTGGTGTCTGAGTTTTTATCAAAATCCTTACCAGTCCAAACTGGTAACATTTCGCACCAGTGTAATGCCAGATGTTCAATCTCGGATTATTTGTTTTACAAATTTAAGAAAATAAATAAACTGAGTAATATAAGAATCTCCAAATAAACATTTTAACATAAAGAGTTAGCCGGTCCATATGTAACATTAGAATACTGTATTTAAATAGCAGCAATTTTATCTTTTAATAAAAAATGTTTTATGAGATGTTCTCACACAAATGGGAAAAGATAACAGCATGTATAATATGAAAGAAAATAACTATTACGTAAGTTAGCATCAGAAAACTGTCAACCATCAAACCCTAACACGACCCAAAAGCAAGAGACATGCTATACATATGCCTATATGTATGCATACACATATACGTGCATATATTGTATATATGGGAATGACAAGAGAATTGAGAAATTAGAAAAATGAAATGCTAACACACACACACACACAAGAATAACAGGAATAATCTTTGGTTGATCTCCAACGTCTGTTAAGATCTAGCTCACTTTCACACTAGCAGTTAATTGTGCAAAGCGGCTTTGGAATCAGACCAAACAAAGTTCAAATCCTCCAGTTTCTTAGCTCTAGGCCCTTGGGAAAATTTCCTGGCTTCTCTAAATCTCAATTTCCTTATTTATAAAATAAGGCGATAATATCTAGTATATGCAAAAATACAGACTAAAGTCCACATCCAAAGGAACCAAACCTAGACCCTTCAGGAGACTAATATAAACCATTACAATGTGAGGTTCAAGTTAAGCCAGTTGTTGTCTGGAACTGGAGCTCGGGGCCTGAGAAATCCTTCGGGGATGATAGAAATGTTCTAAAATTGTATTGTGGTGATAGATGTACAACTCTGCTAATTTACTAAAATCCATGCAATTGTACACTGGAAATTGGAGAATTTTATGATTTGTAAATTATACCTCAACAATTAAGCTAGTTATATGCAAGCATTTCTCTGTATATAGGTGAAAACTGCACCTGTAAAACCCAGAAAAACAACAACAGTCAACACCTAAGATTTATAGAGTGGAGTAAACTATTTCAAGCTCATCTACGACTCTTGTATCATAAATTGAAAGGAGGTAGGATCTTTGACTCTGTAAAGAAAGCAGAAGTATTGTAACACTGTGTCTTTTATTTTGATTCTATCGCAAATTTAGTGGCTAAAATATTCCTCGAATAAGAGCTACTCATTAACTTTGCTTTGAAAATCATGAAGGCACAAGGACCCTGGGATTAAAACACTCTATGCTAATCGTCAAGGTAAAAAGAATAGCCTTTCTAAGAATAAATCTATGCCCGGATACTTTTCCGTCTTGAGGTGTTTTAATCCTCTAGTCTGAAAATAGTTTGATTAAACAGGCAGCAGTGGGATCATGTATTCTGTCTCGGTCTGGGAAGAAACAGCTGTCAGTCACATCTCTGTCTTCCTCCTCCATCCCTGGAGGACAGCGTAAGCAAGCTGTCTCCAGGATAAGCACTCCTTTGAGAATTGCTGGCTCGTCATGGCCTGCAGCTGAAAAGCAGCCATTCTGCTCACTCGGTCTATTAGCCCTTTGACTTCCTTCCTTCACGCACAAATATAAATACAATGCTTAAGTGAATGATTACTACTGTCCCTAAAGAAATTTCAATTAAACACTTGGAATCCTTAGGAATGGTACCTAGGGAGATTCCCAAACAGAGCTGCAATTCGTTATGTATTATTAAGTCTGGCTTCGGATTGTAAATCTCCTGCTTTTTTTCTTTTTCTTTTTCTTTTCATGTTAGCCGGGGCTTTCAAAGAACCTCCTCCCGTATGATTTGAACAATTCTTCCCCAAATTCTAAGTGGGACCAGTATAACGGAGTTATTCCTGAATAACAAGCTCCCTGTCCAGTTTAAACGGAAGGCGGGGAAATTCCTCTGCCTGCTATGAGAGTTTGGGATGAGATAACCTTTTCTCTCTTCCCAAAGGGAGTGGAGGACGTTAGGAAATGATCACTGGTGCTGGGGTGGATTATTTTGTGTAGTGCTCAGTGCTTCACTCCTCCATAGTCCTGTAGTATCGTATGCATGAGAGCTGGTTATCAGAATTTAAGCTCCATGAAGGGAGTCTTTTGTGTAATTCACTTTTGTGTTTTCAGCATCTATTACAGTGCTGAGTATACAGATAGAAGGTTTCATGAGTAAATGTAAAAGGAAGGAAGGAAGAAGGAAGGAAGGGAAGAAGGAAGAAAGGAAGGGAGGGAGGGAGGGAAGGAGGGAGGAACGGAGGGAGGAGAGGGAGGGTAGACTCGGATAGAAGTGCTTGACAACAAGGCCAGATTTTTCTGTTCCACTTCTGCCAAAGTTTCATAACCCATTTCCTTGGGCCACACTTACTATTGCATTATTTTAGAAGAATTACTTAAGAACCAGATATTTGGTAAAACTCATATTATGATTTCCTTTTCCTGATTACTTGTTTTTCACTATGTGTTATTCAGCTGAATTAAATGATTAGAGCTAATCAGATTATATTCAGAGACAAGAAGAAAAAAGTTCCTCCTCAAAAAAAAAAAAAAAAAATTCAATACGGTCAGTGGGTTGCCAAATAACATTCACTCCTATGTTGAGATTCTATGATTCATCTTCTTTTGGTTTACCCAAATATAGTTTTTAAAGAAATCAGGAATATTAGCTCCTTTCCAGCACTGGGATTTATGCCAATTACTTAAAGTAATATTAATAAAACACTGTAAAGACCACCAAAAAAACCTTATTTCTACCAAAGGCAACTATTCATTCTCCCACTAAAAAAGTAGTTTCAAATATTCAGCAAATAAATACAAAAATTGGAAGAATATGTAAATAAATCCTCTCCCTCTAATACCAGCTTTCTTTCTGTCATCTGCCTGTGTTTATGGTCCCCAAACACAATTGATGCATAAATGATGAATGATTGAAGGTGAGTTTTTTGACATTGTTGACTACACGTTCATTCCTTAAAATAAAAGCTATATGTTGCCAGCACTCAGCTGTGGGCTGATGGACAATAGCAGCCACTGAAACCTGAGTGGAGAGAGCCTGCAAACACCAGTTTTGCACGTAGTAGTGATGGCAGCACTTGGTACCCTGCAAGCTGACTCCTTGCTCATCTCCTGGGTCGCTCAGTGACTCCTATTTTTGAATAATTGACGTCAAAGCCAGGAGAAACAGCTCTTAGGAACTGGGTTTCTATGTCCTCTGTAAAATGATGATGAGCAATGCAGCAGGAAGAAAGATGCTGAAGAAAGCGGAAATTCACTCTTCACCCTCAAATGAGGCTGCACATGCTGTCCTGTCTCGTAGGGATGGAGACACCAAGAAGAGAAAGGAGACTTGGGATGGGCTGGTTTTAGAAGCTCAATATGGGCACACTGACCCACCACTCATCTTCAATAAAGGCTGTGACACTCCTTTTCTCTCTGGCAGCCCAGGGGTTGAAGGAACCTACTCCAAGAAATTAAAGAGCAGACAGGACATCTTAATCCCCTCAATTTTCAGCTGTGCCCTACCTTCCATGATGTCTTTCCTTGTCATCTACCCCAAGAAGCAGAAAGAGGAAACAGGAAGGAATGAGAGACTGAGTTGTGAGAGGCAAAGTTCCTGGCTGATTGCTAGGAAGGGTAAAAGCGACAGTCATATTAGTGGCTTTCTTTAGGAACCTTTATTTTGATTTTTAGTATCATTCAAAGGGATGTATTCGTAGTGAAACACCAAATGCAGACTAGTTAGCTGAGCATTTCATTTTCCTTTAAATAATTTAATTTCTCCTTGTACATTTGTTTCCAAGCAGAGATGAATTTCATTTCAAAATTTCTCAGTTCTATCCAGTGACTCTTAGGTAAAAATAACAACTGAAATTCAGATGGTCATACCCTCTGCTACCAAAATGCTTTACTGATTCAAAGTTTCATCTCTCTGCAATGTTGTGTGTGTGTGTGTGTGTGTGTGTGTGTGTGTGTGTACAAATAATACACAGTATATATGTCTTCTTGAAGTAGTTAAACTTTTTTTTTTTTCTATTTAGGATGGAATCTGCATTCTAGGACACTTGAATTTTGTTTCTAGTTTTGGCAGCTACATAAATGAATCAGCTCAGATAAGTCATTTTACTAAATTTTAAGATGATCCAGTTGGAGGATAGTTCCATTTAGGTCTAAAATGAATATATTTTATGATAAAAGTAATTTTTACAATACAATAAATACTGTTTACCTCAATGAAATTGCCATCCCATTCCCACTGACTGCCACTACAATATGACATTTCTCAGACAGATCTGCCAAAGTCATATCACTGTAACATGAGTTTAAGAAAAATGAAACTAAAATATAGTCTCAAAACAATTAATTTAATTAGTAATAATTCTATGTTAAAGAACAAATTCCTTTCATATATATACATATGAATATATATATATATATATATATATATATATATATATATATATATATAATAATTCTGTAGATGCATTTAGCTATCAATTCTACTTGGATTTCTGATGTTTTCCTCACACCTGAGTAGACTGAAGAAGAAAGCTATAGTCTCCTGAACTAAAACAAATGAACAGTGTTTTTATAGATAGTCAAATCAGTCTGATTCTAGAGGTCCTAGTAAATAAAGCAAAACATCTGGAAGAAAAATGTCAAGTTCGTATAGTACATAACTGGGAACGAAACAAGATGAAGTACTTCATAAAAGATTTTGCACCGCCTCCATTTTGTGTGCGCGAAACATCCAGTTTTCAATGGCCAACCAATATTAAAGCTAGAGCAAAACAGAATGGAAGACATTAAATAATACCTAGATTTTGGTTTCTAGGTACTATCCCCTACCCCCAGAAAAAACAAAAGAGAGAAAGAAACCAGGCCTCATGGAGAAATTCCTGATTCTAGGTCTGGGGCAGGAAATACAGTCAGTCTTCAGTACCCGCCGGTTTCACATCCACAGATGTGAAGTGTAGGCATATCCTGCTGTAGCCTAACAGGCACCTGTAGGTTACAGGCAAATACTATACTATTTTACATAAGGGACGTGAGCATCTGCGGATTTTGATATCTGAAGGGGAGTCCTGGAATCAATCCCCTGCAGACACCAAAAGATGATTATATAGAAGAGTCTGGCGCATCCTGTTTGCCAGAAAGTAGAAAGTACTCAAAGTCAAACAAAACAAGAGCCCGTAATGATAGCTGTACCTCCAAGGGACCCCAGAGACCACTCCCAATGGCCCAAACGAAATAATTCGAGTCACAAAATAGATAAAGTGCTTTGCCTTATAACTCAAAGTATAAAACAAATATCCATCAGTCCACACTAATAGAAATTAACAATTGAATAGATAAATGTGGAGAATGACAACTCTCTCATGCAGAAGATTCCCAAATCATTTTTGTAGGTACTCTGAATTCAGTGAAGTGAAACAGAACTCCTCACTCCCTCAGTGTGAGCGGCTTCCTTCTAAACACTTTAAATGACATTTATACATAATGACTTTCTGCTAAAAAAAAAAAAAAAAAAAAGGAGTACATTATGGAAGAGAAGACAAAAAACAAAAAGAGTAACTTTACAGTGGAAAAACTTGGAAAACACTCCCTCAGTCAGATGAAGACCAACGTTCACATCAACAGTGATAAGGGATGCTGATCTGGTATGATGCGAATGGCACTTTTACCTCTGTAGTCTTCCTACTAAAAACGCTTACCCCATCTACTCAGCAGACAGGTATCAGACAGATCCCAACTGAGAGGCATTCTATAAAATACCTGACCAGGGCTTTCCAAAACTGCCAAGGTCATCAAAACAAGGAAAGTCTGAGAAACTGTCCTAACCAGAAGTCTACAGAGACATGACTACTAAATGTAACGTGGGATCTGGATGGAATCCTGGATCCCCTAATCGTAAAAGAACACTAGGGGAAAACTAAGGAAATCGAATAAATAAAATATGCACTTTAATTAATAATAATGTACCAACATTGGATCATTAATTGTGACAAATGAACCACATTATTGCAAGATGTTAATAACAGGGAAGAATGGTGGTGGGGTATACAGAAACTGCATTGTCTTTGCAAGAATTATGTACATCGAAACCTTTTAAAAATTTAAAACTGTTCTAAAAGAAAAAGAAAGTGTATTTAAAACTTTAGTCCAGATGTGTTATACAACCTCATTCTATCCAGAAATAAAAGCGAAAAAAAGGACAGAAAAGAAGGAAATCATCAGTATTTAGGGCAATGAGCTGGGAAAACTATTTGGTGAAATGTAAATTTTACTATTTCTTTTTTTTTTTTTTTAAAACCACAGCTAAATTAGCCAAATAATGTCCCAACTGTTACTTTGCCCCCAGGCACCGGAGCCATCCTTCGGTTGAGAACAAGAGATGTACCATCTCATCTTCAGCAATAACACACAGGCACTTGATTAGTCCTTCATGAAGTGTAAGACAGAAGGTTTCTTCAATCATCTCAAATGTGAAGTGCTTCGTAAAAGATCACACACGACCTCCATATGAATCATTTATGTCAGAGTAGTAACCAGCTGACTGAAATGTTCACAGAAAAACCAAGGAACAGACAGAAAAATAAAAATTTAAAAAGAAGCAGTCAAATTTGTTCTTTGTTAAAGTGGGTAGCAGATGATTCAGTTTAAACATAACAAATAAATAAATCTAGTGATTAACCTTGACCGACTTTCTCACCGAATATCCTGGTATTTTGGAGGAAAAAAAAATCTTAAACTCCTTTAACAGCACAAAGAAAAAAAAAATAACTTACCGTTAGGACAAACCAATGACTAACAGATATTGAGCTAAAATAAAATTTAAAATCCCCTTTTCTAATTTTATAACATAAAGATGGAAGAAAAAAAATAAACCACTCAATTAAACCAGTGCGACTCAAAGGTGAGCTTGTTGTGACCTGTTCCTGGAGAACACAGCGGCACACCTATCAGTTATCTAAAGTTAGACCCAAACAGGAATAGCAGAGACCTGAGAAGCATACTGACAGTATCTTCAGGGATGGCCTCGCATCGAATGAAAATCTGTAGTGTGTCAGCAGAACTGCCTCCCTTCTTCAAAGGGAGAGGGAAGCGAGCAGACATGAGAAGTGACAGTTGAGCCAGCTCCCATTTCTACTCCCTTCTGACTTGTCTTTTTTAGAATCCTGTTGAAATAAGGGGGAAAAAAGCCTATGCAGGAATATTTTAGGGTACAAACATTGATGATACTAATAATTTTTAGAGCACAGAGTTTAAGAATTCATCAATATAACTAATATTGTTTACGCTGCTGTAGCATAAACCATGTTATGATCCATCTTTTATATGCACCAAATAAGTTTGAGAGTGTCATTCCCATAGTTCATTAGTAAGAGAGAGGGCACAATTCTCCATGTTTTGTTTTTCCTTTCTCTGTAACCTGCAGTGCTCCAGAGAGTAAAGTCTTTATCAATAGCTGTGTTGTCCGAAATGGGACAATAGGGAACAAAATCCATAGTCAACCCTCACCTGACATGCCATGTGAATGAGAAATAAATGTGTTGTCTAAAGTCACTGGGACTTTCCATCATTAAGGTTGATATAGTCACCTCAGTCCTATAGGGCGGAAAAAGTAAATCGAGCAAGCAAACAAACAAATGGAAGCAAAAGAAAACCAAAATCGCTTAGTCCTGATGAGGGTGGGGAAAGCAGAAGTGAAAAACAGGAATGATCTTTGCAATGCTCTGCTATAGCCCACTGAATAACCATGGTGGGCAAATATTACAGATACAATAATAAGTAAAAATGTGTTCATCTTAGTAACGATATAGCCATTTTAATTACAAGACTGCCCAACTGATTTGGTTGTCTACTTAGAAAGCACAAAATTTCATTTTATGCTTTAAAGTTTTATTAAAAATATCTGTCCACATCCAAGATAATTTTGGAACTACATTTGGTTTGGAACTACATTTACATTTTGTTTAACATTATTTGCAAAGTGTTATTTACAAAGACGAACAACAGAAAATTTATCTTCACTTGATTTACGATAAAACATCCCAATACAGACTGACACTGGCGTTTGAAATTGGTATATTTTGGTGTGACTCTCTTATAACCTCAAATATATTTCCAAGGCTAACACTTATTCTCCTTTCTGACTGCCACTCCCTGATGTCACTTCACCACGATGAACAATTCACTTTTCTCTTGGTGGCCATGTCGCCTAACATTGAGTCTTCACACAATGGGTTCCTTCTGCCGTGGAGTTCTCATTTCCCCCCATTCACCATCTGGATGATAACGACTCATTCCACAATAATCATCTCAAATGTCAATTGCTCTGCAAAATCTTAGCCAAAATCTCCAGGAACAATTATTTCTTCCTTTAGATTCCCAAATCACTTTATGGAGATCTTTATTATAGCACTTACTCCCCTTAATTATAATTTACCTGTTAATGTGTCTATTCATTGTATTATGAATTTTAAGTGGGTTGAAAAGATCCCTCACTTATTGTATTATGTAGCTACAATGTACTTGCTGAATGGTTGGGTGAAAGTGTCAAATTATAAACTATTTCTACCTGAAAATGTTGGATACTTAATAAAGGTGAATAATTATGTTCATAATGTTAAATTTTTTTCTTAATTATCAAAGAGAGACAGATTGTAAAGTTTCTTGCCTTCATTTTTCTTGTTTTTGCTCCGACGGCTACATAGGGCATTGTAACACAGGAAATTTAGATATACTAGCATTTAAGTTCACCGGACGATGCTTGGTAACAGCTGATTAGAGAGACTATAAGGACCCTTTAGACGTCTCTACAGTTCTGTCCACATTTCCCTTTGCAAACTTCTGCCGTGCGATTTATATCCCTTCGGTAGTAAAGGAGCTTTCTTCAACTTCCTTCGCAGCCAGCCTAGACAGACCAGTTTCCATCCCTACTAGTCCTACAGGCAAATGCAAAACCAGGGGGGAAACAACAAAAAAGCCAGGGGCCAGAGTGCCTTGCCATGCTTGTAACCAACGGCTGTGACTGTCTGAATTTGACACACGGCAAGCAGCTCGGCCGGGTGGGGATGGTCCCAGTCAGCAGGCCACTGCACGGCATCCCACAAAACCAGAGAAACGAGAGAAGACTGCACCCACTTCCTATCCTGACAAAGAAAGGACAACCACAACGACTAACATCAGATAATACCGTGGAGCAACTGCTGTGGCTGCCAGTATGTGTTTATACGTGTTCTAGTTGGGAGAGCGGGAATGAACTGAAAACACTTCCAGGGGCAGCTCAGCACAGAGGTCAGCCTCAGAATGACAGAAGCTTAAAACTCAATTCCATCACTTACCAGTTGTGAATTTCCGAAAGTTACTTAATGTGATAAGCCTTCACTTCTTCATTTATACATGTGTGTGTGTGTGTGTGGGGGGGGGGGGGATCATAATGGATCCCCAATAGTGCTGCTAAGGTGAGTCAGTGAGAAGTGTTGAACAGAGCACATGGCATATACCTCTCATCTCACTCCCATCAGAGCTTACATATTATTAGGCCCTTCCGAGTGACACACAGGATTGGAGACTTTGTTATTAATAACCATTAGCGTTACACCAGCCACTGATAATAGGGTGATTATTTTGATTTGTTGTGATAATATGGGGGACACACCTGGGCTGGAATTTAAAAGAGTAGAATTTGAGGCAGGGCTGAACCTCTAAGTCGTTAGTTGTATCACCTTTCACAAGTCACTGGCTCAGCTTCTGTTTCTTGTCCTTCAGATAAAAGGGTTAAAACAATTAGTCTCATGTCTAGTGCTAGTGTTTGATCCCCTAGGAAAGACCAGACTTCATTATGCTGTATGCAAAATGCAGTGGTAATAGTGATGGGTGTGGAAGTGGGAGAGGACATGTTTGTATAACAGATATCCTAAGGAGGTCACAGAGCAGGAGACTGCTAGCCAAGCCCTGTGCACTATACCCCAAGAGGCTCTGATGCAAGTACGTTATTTGCAATGAAAGTGGAGTTGAATTTTGATTCAACAATGGGTTTTGTCACCTTCCCTTCCTGTTAGATTTTAAACCGCCAAGCCATCCATGCATTCTGATTTTGAAAGACCAATATGGCTTTGGTGACAATTACAAAAATGCTTAAAGCTGAACCTCAATTCAGTGTCCTTTTAATATATCAGGAGGGCTTGCTATTTCAAATAATGTGACCTCGAAAACCAGAGAATGTGTCCTAAAGGGGCCACTACTGTCAAAATGCAATGCACTGATGGCATACTAACACAAAGTTGACAGGTTTGAATGAAATTACGAGAACAATGAAAGAAAAGGAAGATGAAAGGAAGGGAGGAAGAAAAGGGAAAGGAGAGCAGGAAAAGAGAACGCATCATTGCATGGGAATTCCTAGAATTGCAAATGCATTGTCTGCTTGGCCAAGTCTAAAAAGTGCCACTTAACGCTAATTTGCAGGGAAAGAGACGCTCATGCGGATGTTACTGAATAATTTCATACCATTAATTGTATCTGGAAAGAAATTCTTTTATTTTCAAAAGAGGAACTATTTTAATATTAAAATTGAGGGCATAGCTTTAAGTTCATTGAGTACCTTTAAGGAATTTTCAGGAAGTTTCACTGGCCTTCAGTGGTATCCAGAGGGCAACCACTGATCTATTTAAAGTCAGCTTTTTAGTTTTTTTAAATTCGGTTAAGATCAGGGAGCCAGAATCAGACTTCCTGGGCTAGAACCCAACTCCACTATTTTCTGTGTGAACTTCAGCCGGCTACCTACCTTCAGTTCATCTCAGTTTTCCCACTGCCAAAATGGGGATAATGAAAGTATTCTACATCATAAGGTGTTGGTGGGTTAATAAATAAAACAATGTATAAAAACCCTTAACATGTCTGGCACATAGTAAACACTTAATAAACATAAGCTGTAAATATTAGCAGGGATCGTATTTAAATATTTTTCAATGCTATATATTTTGTTATAAAATATGTACACACAACTTACAATCTTATAGACATATGATTTACTATACCACTGACTGAGTTTATTATAAGTCCATTAGACTATTTTTTGTAACACTGCTATTATATAGAGTGAAGTCAAGGTAACCACTGGATTCATAGGCCCAGAAGATGTACCTGAAGAGGTGGACACAGATTTCCTTAGGCTCCTTGATTCCCTAAGAGGCCAAATTTATTCCAGCCTTGCTGTTAAGAGACCTACTTTCAAAGACACACCTTCCTTACCATGCAGGTACATTCATATCCCTCACTTTGGAACGCAGGGGCAAGAACACCAAACGTATTCACACCGACCACAAACTAGAAAGCAACAGCAGCTCTAGCCTCTCTTCCATCCCACTGGAAGCACAGTCCCCAGCTCCAATGGGCCACCATTTGCCCGTTCCCAAAAGAATGTGCTCTCTATTAGTTGGCCCAAGGATACAGCAAATAGTGATAATTCCAAAATTCTTGGCAGTTATTTTTGAGTTGAAAGACTGAAAAAAGTTAGGAGGGAGAATTTGTGATCAAGTTGTCTAGAATACTTATATCTCTAATAATAATTATAAAATATTTACAGTAAGAATAACAACAGCTACTATTTAACATATATACTAGGAATTGCTTGAAGAAATTTATGTAAATGCTATCTCATTAAATAACCTTATGACGTGATATGATCATTACTTCCATTTTACACATGAGGAAGTTGAGGCTAAGAAGAGAAATAAGCCATCTTGGGATTACACAGCTAGAAATCATTGACGCCTGAGTCCTGAAACAACTAAGACACTCCCCTCCCATTTTCTTTGATTTGACCCTAATAATGATAGGAATTTAGTCTAGATTCCTGTTCCTCAGGAAGGGTTTCCTCCAATTACCTTTCCTGTCTTTATCCATTTTACTTACTGTCCCTATCACTGACATAATATTTCTTTTATCTCAGTTAATGACTTTTGGGTACATTTTGGAATCTCTATTACATCACTATTATTTCTATTTATCCATTTTACTTACTGTCCATATCATCACATGCCTTTCTTCCTTAATCTCCTACTACCTTTTAAAAAAACTCCTTACCTGGTTTTGCACTTGTATTTGCATATAATTCAGAAGATTGGTTTGCCGCCTCAATTTGGGACCTGGCCATAATGCTTATATGCAGTACCTTCCATTTCTGGCTTCCTTGATAAGTGTGTCTCTACAGAATATTCTTATTATACTGCAATATGTAGGACATGAAATATGCAAGATAACTAACTGAATCAACAACCCTGGAAGACTATTCCTAAATACTCAGATGTTCAGTGCTTCCATCTTCATTGTTGAGCTAATTAGTCTTCTTGTGGTTAGAGTTTATGAACTCAACCCTGTACAAGCAAATAAAATACTGCACAGGGTATTCCTGAAATTATAGGTCACATAAGAATCCCAAGGAATGAATGCACGCTACTCAAGGGGATGAAACTGGGGCAACGCCAAGCGTCCGGTGCCAGATAAAACGAACTCTCATCTGCTGACCCCCTCCCCTGCAATAGAGGAGCCTCCGGTTCAGTTGTCACAAAGCTGTTCTCCAGGGAACACAGCCTGTTTCTGCTGAGGCGGGTGCAGCTACCAGCAAAGAAGCCCTCACCACGATTCAACCACAGTTCAGACGCACAGAAGGCAAAGGAAGCAATTTTGACAAATAGCAAGCACTATCCATACAAATGTAGAACAAAAACATGAAAAAGCATAAAAGGTATTGACAATTAATTTAAAATACCATGAGGAAACCATAGCTAAAGCAAGGGGGGGAAATACAGTTTTAACAAAGACAAACGGAACTGCCGAGGCCAAGAAAGCAAATGCCCCAACGCTCTGGACGGCAATTGCAACACCCAAATTTTTTCCTGTAATTATGGTTCTACTTATCCCGTCTTAGATTCATAGAAAAACTTGAGTGGATGGGGGATGATTTCATGCTGGGCATAGAGAAATAAGTTTGTGTAAATTGCCCATTTGTGATTCTTTAAATAAAACATCATAATTGGAATATGTTGGTCGATAAAGGCAATTTTTTTCCTTCTTTCTCTTTTGTAAAAGAACAATACACTAAATGCTATCTTGATTTTTTTTTTTTTTTTACTGCATTTTTGTAAATACAGTATTTAATGCCAGGTGCCCCCTCAATTTTATATTGTGAGGGGCTACATAAAAAGAGGAGTAAATGTACTGAGAGTTGTTTTCTGCATTACTTGGCTCTGACAAATCATTAACAACATTCTTTGCCCCAGTATTGTCTTCTAGGATAATTGTATGCAGCTTGACTCGGTGGTGCTCACATTTAACGGGCCTCACTTTACCACAATCATTTCAACGGTGATTCCCTTAGTGACACTGGCCATCACTGTTTCATGTTTCATTTTAAAACATATCTTTTATATTTATATATAACATTTTAAAACATCTCATTTAAAAAGACATCTTTTAAATGGAACAGATTCTCCTTCTTTTCTTTGACTCTCAACAAAATATGTTCTTTTGCTCCCAACAAGGAAAAAGATCATTTTGTTTACCTGAAGATGGCAGAACTACCAGCACTGAAAATAAATCATTCTCAGGTATGGCTAAGTACATTTAGACTCTCCATGCCCTCACTTCTGTAGGCACACATATGCCTCGAGGACAGGGAAAGGGTCTGGTCTTACTTCCCAAGGCATCGTCTATCTTTTGATCTTCAATGAATTGCAAGTTGATTGGATTTTTCAACTTTTAAATACACATGTTTGAAATAATATATTATTTCAACTGGCATTTAAGTAGAATTGAACAAGTTGTTCTTTCACAATATTCTTCCACAGATAATAAATATAATAAATGACTTAAATGCCTATTGTGAGCAAAATTTAGGACTGCACATTAGAGAAAACCTGAAGAAAAATGAAATATAATCCCTGTCCTCAAAATGAAAGGGAAGACATAAGATAAACATATGTGAACGTTAAATGTAAAAGCTGCTGTGGACCCCAAATGCTACAGGTATGAAGAGGAAATAGAAGTGATTGTGGATGGTAGAAAACGTCACTGCTGCTGACGGCTGGGTGCTCAGGTTTACACAGGAGACAGGAAGAATTCAAAGCCATCTAATCAACTACCATTTTAGGTCATAGATAGCATTGTGAAATACTTGGGAACTGGAAGCACTAGGCATCCGTCAATACCCATCCTCACTTGCGGGAGATCACTTCCTGTCAAAGTAGCTCATCCTTTCTGTATTCTGAAAGGTCTTCTCCGTACTGAATTGGAACTGTGCAAATATCCTGCTTCCGCAGGAAGGATCATGCGGTTGATTCCTATGTGGTTAAAAGCGTGGGATCTGGAATCACCTTGGGTCCAAATCTGGACTCTGGTGTTCTCCTTCCACAATGTTCTTTTATACCGTAAGGTCACAACATTTAGAGAAGTGACATGATCAAGATCATATGTCTGGTCCCTGACAGACACATAGCAAGAACTGAGATAGCCTCAAAGTCCAATAAGTTTGCCATTATGAAACATTTCAGAAAAGTTTCAACCATTTTAGCCAGGACAATAACATAGTTCCTTCTATAATAAATGTTACCACAGGATTCAAGGCGGATTTCAATATTCCAAACAACCGATTGACTGAAATGGTTTATGAGAAATCGGGGATATGGAAAACTAAATAAATTATCTTTAAGAGACAGAATATTATTAAAACTAACAGTTATCACTGCTTTAAGCAAGAGCCCATGATTTCCATCCCCTATATGTCTTCCATTTTCAAAATTGAAGTTTGCACATTTGTCATACACCTCAAAGTTGGACCAATTTAGTAGTTTCCTGACAGATTTTTCCGAATTCCAAAGCCCACCCTCTGATGCCTCCTTCATACCATTCCCCAAATTAGTAACATAAAACAGGACAGTACCTCCCTACTAAAAGCCTTCTAATGAACCCCAGACATCTACAGAACAATGTCCAAACATCTCGGCAAGCTATTCTAGATTCTTCCAACTAGTCTTCAATCTCCCTCCCCATACCCAGTCTCATTTCACACTGAGAGGGTTGTCACTGCAAGGAGTCAATAAACTCAAAGTCTGAAATATTCCAAAGGGTCAATATGCTTAATTTCTTATAACAGCATCTATCCTGGAAGGTCCTATCTTCTTCTGCAACTATTGACATTTATTTATTAATTCAACCTAAATGCATAAAAACATTATCTTGTGTTTTTTTTTTGTTTTTTTTTTAAGGAGGGCACCGCTCACAGTGGCCCATGCAGGATCGAACTGGCAACCGGCAACCTTGGTGTTATTAGCATCACGCTCTAACCAACTGAGCTAACCGGCCACCCCAGAAACATTATTATAGGCACTACATATATAGTAATGAAAACAAAACACAAGACTCAGTTCTCAATTGATTTATATTTTAGTGGGGAGATGAGAAAAAAATAAGTGATAAAACATATGTTTTGTCCCATATCAATAAAATACTAAGAAGAAAAAATAACGCAGAGGCAGAGAGGATGAAGCACATTGCAAAAGAAGCCTTGGTCATTTAGAGAGGCTACTAGAGAAGACCTCACTGTGAAAGAGACATTTGAGCCAAGAGCTAAAGAAAGTGAAAGATTACTTCAAGTGCTTATCTGGGGATTCCCATCTAGAAGGAACAGCAAGACAAACAGCATGAGGAGTATGATGGTTACGTCTGAATTCTGTGAGTAGGACAGCGTGGCTAACTCAGATTAAGTAAGGATGCTAGCAGGAAAGTGATTCAGAGATTTAACACGGGGGAAGAGCATTCAGGGGCGTTTAGATCATAGTGAGGATTGCACCTTTTTCTTTAAATGACACGGGGCGACCATTAGAAGGTTTTGAGCAGAGGAAAAAGATGGATTTTCTTAACAGGGTCACACCTGATGCTGTGTCAAGGATAAGTCCGAGTTTCTAGCTTGAACAACTGGAAGAATAAGAAAAAATACATCACCCCACTATATCCAGTGACTGTATCTGTAAAGCCTTTGGATCCATCCACTTTTTTCCATCAGTGCTCTCACTATTTTAGTCCAAACAACCATCATTTTTTATCTAACTCAATGCAATATCATCATAAATGGTTTTCCATCATCAGCTCTTGTCTCTACCTAGTCAATTTGTTTTGCAGAAATTAGGATAATCGTTTAAATCCTATGAAGCCCTGCAATGACTTACCTAATGATTTAGAACATAACAAGTCCTTATGACCAGCTGGCAAAGTCTTACTCTATTTCACCACTTTTCCCCTCTCCAATGTCACTTCTCTGGTGTTCTGAGGAACATTCTAGAACTCTTCCCAATCTCTGGACTGTCACACACTTGTGCCTCTACCTAGAAGCCACTCCTCCCCCCAGTCTTTTGAAATCATAATGGCTTCACTTCCTTCTGATCACAGCTTAAATAACAGTATCTCAGGGAGGCTTTTTCTGACAGTATAAAGCATGTCACTCCCTGTTATTCTATTATTCACTATTCATTTATTCCTTTCTTCATTCATTCACCCGATATTTATTATCTATGTGCCAGATACTGTCATAAGTGTCATTTTCTTCTTCTCATTGAATTTATTCCAATTTGTGTCTATATTTCATCTTTAATTCCTGCCCTCCCAACTATTAGGTCGGTGCAAAAGTAATTGTGGTTTAAAAAGTTAAAAACAATTGCAAAAAACCCGCAATTATTTTTGCACCAACCTAACAGATCCCAAACTCCATAAGAGCAAAAGCCATACGTGTTTGGTTCACCACTGTATTCTTTCTGATATGTGACAGGTAAGAAAAAATATGTGTGGAATAAATGCACAATGCTATTCAGAATTTGCTAGTTTTCCTTTTAGGCTTTTACTATAGAATTTACTTCATCAAAATGTTTTATCATAGGTGATTATAAATAGCTCTTTTTCTCAATAGCATGTAGCTTACTTGACACAAAAACTAGCTCTTTATCATTAGTGTATCTTTCAGATGGCCTAGCTTAGTAGTTTTGTAACCATACATATTTTTGAATGGATGACTGGGTAGAAATTTGGGGTTTCCCCCCAGTATCTCAAATGAAGGTGTGTTAGGAGGCTTGATTTAATTCCATTTTAAAGGGATGTGTATGAAATTACTAAGATCCTTGGTGAGTTTCACAACAAACTAGATGCACTTTCTATGCTTCAAACCTCACGGCTTTCCAATATCATATCAAAAACTACCAAACTACAGTGTCCCAAAGCCTACAGAAAACGAGCTGCTCTTCTCACCATATTTACAGAACAATTTCCTTTCTGTGTCCATGAAGGTCCAGTCACACAACGGTGTTCTCTAACCCTCAACTGCACTGAACATATTCCCTTTTCTTACCTGTGCTCTGACTGTTCCTTTACCCAGAATGCTCTTCACCTTGATCTTCACAGCCCAGGCTCTGCTCCTTCAGTTTCCAATTCAAATGTCACCTTTTCAGAGATGTCTCTGCAGAAAGCTCTGCATAGACTCCTTTCCTCACTCCTCTCCAGAGTGTTCTATAAGTTCTCTCTCTCTCTCTCTCTCTCTCTCTATATATATATATATATATATATATATATACATACATATTACATATATATACATATTACATATATACATATATATATATACACACATATATATACATGTATAGAAATATAAATTCTATACATATAAATTCTTGTCAGCTTGTTGAATATATATATATTTATCTTTACTCTTAGTGAAATTATCCACTTAGTGAATACCACTTACTGAAATTATTTATTTATTTACAAATTCATGGTTGAGCTCCCTCCTCACTATAAAATATAAGTTCAACGCTGCACAAATATGAGTTTGTTCACTGCTATTTTCTGTGCCTAGAAGAGTGTCTGGCACATAGTAGAACAGGCGTAATAAATACCTGTAGAATGAATGAGCTAATGCATATACGATTAAAATACTCCACTGGCTTTTATTATAATCAATTGGCTAGTGTATAGCTCTTGAACTGTGTGTAAGCTAAAATCCACAAGATATAATTAAGAACAGAAGTAGAACAAGTCTAAATTCTACCTTGGAAGTCACGGAAGTCCCCTGGTGTCGGAAGTTATTCAGGGAAGAAGGGAAGCTTTCTGGGGTAAAGCATGATGGAATCTAATATGGCCAATTACTTACAAAATTTCCAGAATTAGGCTTTCTTCCTCTGTAGATATCCAGGAACTAACACACTTCCTGGGTCATAGGAAATCTGCAATAGATGCTTGTTGAATTGATATGAAATTAGAACAAAAACCTACACTAGGACATTCACTGCTATAAACTCCAGCATCACTCAGACTATATTTAAACCATATTTACTTATTTATAAGTATCATTTAAATAGATGAATATAAATTCTTGTCAGCTAATTTCCAGTGATTTACTAAAATGCTCTATTTAAAAATGTCAAGTGGCCATTAGCAGTAAACCTCCAAGAATTTATCTGCCATAATATTCCTACTTAAATATTGTCATTGTGTTATGTCATTTTATTAGTTTATTTTAAAAAAAATCTTTCTAAAATCATGGAAAGTTTTTAGCAATTTGTTCTCAATTTAAGGTGATTAAAACACATGAGGCAAAAATGGAAGGGAAACACTCCACAGACTTACTAAAAATCATCCACCTACTTTCATAGATAGGGTCTGCTAGAGCAGGGCTTGCCCTTGAATGAGACTGAAAGGCACAGTTTTTGGTATTTGCCATGTTATGACAGGTAAGTCCAAACTCAGTCCATCAAGACTTTTCTGTAGATTTAGAGGAAGGTGTTTGGCATTTTACTAAGTTCATCCTGTTTCCTTTGTCCTATAACTTGTTTCATTCACATGTCTTAGATAAATTTACCTGGTCATAAAATACCTATATGATGCATATCTTAAGGCATTACAAATAAGACTAAAAAGACAGTCGTATTTATTTATATTTTGATCTCATATTTATATCTACAGTCTTTTCTTCGTTTCTACATAAGCGCATTGTGGCCCAAATAATTGTTAATTTTCCAAGGAAGAGGGATTTAACCACCTGGGTCTACTTAGGTCTTTTTATATGTGGCAAATAGAGAAGAATGAAATCCTCATACACTCTCACATTTGCAGTTCAGCATTTTATGATCCCATTGGAACTTTCCTTGGGGAATCTCATGTCCAGAATTGCTAGCTCAAAATACACAGATTACACTGTTTTTAAAAAGTTAGCCACCCTCCTTTGAAAGGAGACATACTTGGTGAATAACAATCACAGGTTTCAGAGGAGTAAAAATTCTGAAACAGACAACATTCACACTTTTCTGGCTGCAATGCTATTTGCAAAATTTAAATATTAGCAATTGTATGTTTTTCTCCTAGAGTGCTTACTACTGTATCTCTCAAAAATGAGCTGTATAACTAAATTGCTGATGAAAGCTATGATGGCCTCTTACAATGGCTATCATTGAGCATCTACAATGAGCTAGTCACTGTATTCAACGTTTCCCATAACCTATCTCCAATCTCCACAACAACACTTCAAGGAAAATATGATCTTCACTTCACCATGAGGAGCCCAGGGCTCACTGCTGGGTGACTAACATTCTCAAGGTCACGATCTAATGAGGGTCAAGGCTAAGATGATTTCAAATTCAGATCTCTCAGACTAGTCCACCAAAGGTCCTTCCTCGAAGTTCATCTTGCATTAGATTAGCCCTGTGGGCTTAAGAACCAGACCATTCAGTTTCTAATTGACTAGGTCATGGGTGGGGCCTGACAATTTGCACATCCATCCCTTAAGTTCACAAGTGACAGTGTTACTGGTCTCAGACCAGACATGGAGAACGATTGTCCTACATCATGCTCTTGGTGGTAATGGGAGGTCTGGTAGCGAGACTGAATGTTGGTCTTACTCTAGGAGTTTTATGTATATTTTTATGAAATGGAAAATAGATCAACATAACATTTATCAAAATATGTATAGATGTGATTCCTGGAATTTCAGGCAATTATAACTTTCTTTATACACTTCTAAGTTGTTTGACTTTCATAATTTTTATTACCAGTGGATAAAAAGCTAATGACACTTAGGAAAAAATAAAGCCAAAAAAAAAAAACCCAAAAAAAAAAAACAACCCTCAGAAATGTGACATTTACAGAGGTCTCAGCATCTCAATACCTTTCCTTGAGAGAAGAAGTCACATATATTGTATACATATATATGCAGCACACAAGCACACATATCCTTATCTACCAAACAAAGATAAAAGCTTCATTTTTCAGCCTACCCTAAGTTAGAAAGATCTGAGTTCAAATGCTGAACTAGCCTTTTGGCTTACTTCAGTTAGCCATATCCAGTAATTTTACTGCTTCAAATCTCAGTTTCTTTATCTTTCAGGAGTTTGGGCAAGAATCATACATCTCATAGTTAAAGGACTTTTAAAAGACTAGATAGTCTGAAAAATTCAGTCCAGCTCTATACCCTGTACTCATGTAAATCCTCCTTTCAGGATTTGAAGGAGAAAAAGACCAAACATCAGGCACCTTATGATGTGAGGGTCACTGAGATGAGACCAAAACAAACTGAAGGGTGTTCAACAAGGTGGTTAAAGATGCAGGGCCACTTGGTCAAATGCTTCTGCTACAGTTTTACATTTTTAAATGATATCATATTACATAATGATAGCACATGACCATTCCTATTCTGCAGATTATGGCAGCTGAAGGCAATACCCTGGTATTTATGCTATGCTTAGTGCATCTGTCACGATGGCCTTATGGCCCAAATCAAAGTGATCGGAGCTATTAAGATGATTTCCCTATTTAGCTGAGTTTTACAGACTATAGTTTTGAAGTCAGTGGCAGATGACCTACTAATGGTGTTTAATGGTTCGCTCAACAAATTGTGAAGTACCTTGAATGACCTCCTGGTTAAGTACATAAAAGGAGAATTCCAGCTTTAACCATTTAATCCTTCATTTGCTCTTGTTTTTCTTTTGGACCACTGTGTTTTATTTTCCATCTTCAAGGAGTCAAAAAGGGAGGCAAAGGGGATTAAGATTTCTGGGCTCAACATTTGGTATGAACCATGGTATTGGATTTTCACAACACTACACAAGAAGGAAATATTATCTTCATTTTACAAAGGAGGAAAAAGTACAGAGAAGTTACGTAACTGAGGTCACACAGCCAGGGAGTAATGCAGTGTGATTTCAATGTGATCTGTCTGAATCTAGAGCCTAAGTGTTTGCATGATGTTTCCCAGTGACAGAAATTCTGAGATTCTCTCTCCATGATGTAGGTGGTTAAACAAGGACAAGAGGAGACCCCGAGTCCAATGAGGCTGAGATATGATATACAATGGAGCCTTCAGAAATGCTCTTTGGTATTTTGTGTGTGTGTGTGTGTGTGTGTGTGTGTGTGTGTGTGTGTTAGCTTGTTTTTCATAGACATTTTTTGGCACTTAAACAAATGAGCATCATAAACAAGTAACTCAAAAAGAGCCAAGAAGACATAAAAACCGAGGCAAGAAAATCAAGGTCTAGGCAGACGTGAAGGGGAAACAAAGAAACAAAAGTCTGTGCTAAAACACAAGGAAAGCAGAGCACAGAGCGGGCATGGATAACGGAGTAATTAGGCCATCCTAGCCTTAGCTGACTTATTGCTTTCTACCTTAGTAAACGATCTAATCATTGCTCTGGAAACAATGGGCAAACAGTTGGCCCAGGAACCAAAGTCAAGGAAAGTTACAGCAGACAAATTCCTGGCAAAGAAGTTTCTCACCTTGGGAGCTGGAGATAAATCCTATAAGGTTCATGAGTGTAGAAGAAGGAAAACGTCTCCGCTCCACATCAAATTAACTTCAATATATTGATTCTGGGTGATTCGTGCCTATCAACCTCCAGATAGAAAGAGGGAAAAGCAGACCTGAGAGACAGAAATGTCAAGAATGACATCCATTTCCTTTCTGATCCTGGCCTGAATGTCCCCCAAATACACCCCCCTCCTTCTTTTTTCTTTGCCTGTTTTGATACACTGACCAAATAAATTAATTTGCCTCTTACTCTTGGATTAAAATCCCTTCATTTTGTGAATATGGATCAGAGCTAGCACTGTAACATAACCTCCAGTGAAGAGCATCAATTGTTTACAATAAAAATCTTGTTGACTGACCTAGCAATTGTCTAGTCTCTTCTTGCTGGCAAGACCGTTCATTTGAAGGTGGACAATTAGTTCTGGGGCCCTAAATACTCAGACAGTAGGTGCTCTCTATTCTAAGGAAGTTGAGTTAAAAGAGCAAAACAGGGAATCAGCAATGCAAGTATGTTCCAGATGTGTTTTTGTCATTATAGGAAGAGGTCCCTTTGACAGAAAAAGAGATACCTGAAAAATGAATTTCTGAACAACCCTAAAATAGAAGTTGTTTTTATCTGGCTAGGCCCTTAATAATCTGTTTCGGCATCCACCAAAAAAAGAAGGCAAGAATCTGAGATGTACTTTAAGACAGGATTCATTGGCGTATTTAAGAATCTATCTACTAAGGTCTTTCCTGAATGAAGTCCATTTCCCCTTTTAAGCCCTACCTATGTTTCGGTGTGTTGGTTTTGTACTGCCTGTAGCAGTTTTAGTGCATTAATTTTTTTCATACATATTCCATTCCCATTAGACTATAAGCCTATCTATTCAAGAAATATTTTATTGATCATCAACTATGTGCCAGAACACAAACACTGTATAAGACTGGAAACTTGTATCATGTTTGATTTTGATTTTTCTTTATATCATAAAATGGAAATAATAGTAGTACTTATTTCTTAGGGCTTCCATTTCAATCGAATTAACATTACACAGTGAAGTTCTTAGTTGATGGCTTGAAGTGTCAAAAGTGTTCAACACATATTAACTATCATTATTGCTAGCGTGGCATACACCAGTGATTTAGTGAGTATTTGCAGAACGAATGGTCAACGATTGGTTGCATATAATGTTTAAAATAGTGGTAACTTTACTTATTACACACAATTGGCTATATCACTGGTACTAACTGGTCCCTTGGTTCCAGCCATTTAATAGATTTTGTGTAGGTTTGGATATAAAGTGACGTTGACACTGAAGTTATTCTATTTTCAAATATATAAAAAGTCCAGTTAACTTTTAAGTTGATGTATATGAAAGTCATGTGTGATAGTGGAAATCACATTGGATTGGAGAAAACCCAGCACCCTCACAGGGTGTTTTCCTCCAATAGTTGTATGACATTCGAAAATTCATTTTCTGGACTTCCCTGAACGGTTATTTTTCAACTATAAAACGAAGAGCATTAGGCTAAATCTTCATGTTTCCTTCTAGCATTAACTGTCTGTGATTCTAAATCATTCTCATAGTAAGATTCTGAAAGGCATTTAAAAACATGCAGATGGATAAATTAAGTCTGCCTCTGGTTTTCCTTCCATGACTGTCCCCGGTTGTATAGTAAATGGAATTCAGGTAGTAATGATCATTGCTAACACTGTCCGAGAACTTCTAAATGCCAGGCAACATGTTAAGTGTTTTACATGGATTTTCTCATGTAATACACACAAGCCAAAGTAAAGTATCACTGGTATTTCCATAAAAACAGAAACAAACTCAAACTTAGAGAAATTTACAAAGTTGCCTAAGGTCATACAGCTACAAGAGCAAAATTAGGGCATCTGACTTCTTGGTAGGTACTCTTAACTACAGTACATTCTACAAGAGTGAAAAAGATAAAATTCTGCCTGTCCACAAAAAAACATGCGTGATCTTAAACCATTTTTACTGATGGGTCCTAAGTGAAGTAGTCATTATTCTAAATTGGCCAACTGTATCTAGATAGATAATTTTAAATCACTCAACATATATGGGTGTGGTATGTTTGTATGTGTGAGTGTGTATGTGATTCCCACACGTGTGGCTGCAACGTGCGCACTGACTTTCCAATTTCCCATACAACAAAGCCTCAACTGACAAGTAGCCTTTGTAAAACACAGCTAAACACTGTGAGAAAATGTCACTTATCCATTCTTTCATTGCTCCTCTCTCTCTCAATGTAATAAAAGACAGCCCTAAGCCGACTGTCTCAAAAATGCAATTTATAAATTAAAAAAAAACACACCAACTTTCTAAACAAGTCTCACAAGTACAGATCTCACTCGTTTGATTTGTCACAAAGCAGCTGATAAATTGAGGACACACAGTAGGACATGGGAGTGGCAAAGGATCAGGGAGCAAATTCTCTCAAGTGGCCAGTGAGGCTGAGTGGGAAAAGAAGGCAGATATTACTAAAAAAGAGACCCTCTAACCTGATTTCTAAGTGGAAATTCTTCTTGACCGTGCTGCTATTAGAAAAGCAGTTAGGCCCTATCCTTACAGTGTATCAGAAGAGGCCTTAATGTTAATTACAGCCTTATATTTACTCTATTATTCGATATTTACAGCTGAAAAGAAGATGGTTTAGTCAGAGGGGATTTTAATGTACATTCATCTCATTTCATTCATGCTGTGGGGAAAAAACAAAACAAAACAAAAAAACACCACAACATATGTATTTTTAAAAAAGGACAGAATGATTTCATCTATTCTCTAATTCCATAACATACATACATTAAATGAATCCAAGTTATTGTGGGCACCTAACACACCACATTTTTCCTTTCTCTAACAGATAACATATTTAAAAACTTCCCCTTCCTGAAATGGTTAATTTCAAAATATCCCAAGGAACTCTCTCCACTGAGCCCCATTACCAACACATGATTGTCACAGCAACATGGCTTTACTGACACATTGGTGTTAAAAGGCAGCAAAGGAGCCAAAGGATTGAACGAAAGCCATTTATATATACTGTAGAACTACACTGACAATCCAAAGGAACACACCATCTGCATCCTGCGTTGCTGCAACCTCCTGAACTGTGGGTTTGCGATTTCAAAATTTAGAACATTATGCCCAGCTCCACTTCAGGGAGCTCCCACAGCTGCTACTTCTGCTTCCCTGCCTTCAGAATTCTGATGCTGAAGTTACTATATGAGGACAGCCTTGTGTAAGGATGGTGACTTGGCAGTAGGGCATGCTAGAGCACCATGTATTTTTATGTATTTATTTATTCAAGCTGTGTGACCTCCCCCATCCACCCCCAACCCCAGCCTGTTCCCTTTGCTACTTATCAACCTGAGCCCTTAGACACTCATACCCACACAATGATCTCAGCAGGCAAGGAGGAAAAAGCAAAAGCAAATGCACTTTAGGAAAAGAACAGGAAACCGACACTGAAATGGCCATTACTGGGCATTTCAATTTTACCTGTGGTTTCAGCTACTGCTCTGAGTGCATGCAATGAATGTGGCCTGATTACCTTAATTCAATCATGTGGGCAATAATCACAATGACGGGCAGTGCCTAAGAGATTGCCCTTGAAAGCAGAGTCACAGAAACAGAGACATAGAAAATTTCCCTTGGGTATAACACTCCCCCAAATAATAGAGAGGTGATCAGGGATCCAATTTCTGCTAGAAGGGTAGATGGTGAAAGAGTTAAATTCACTTTAGGATTAACTACTGTAGGGCTGATGAGTTGGTATTTTACTTGTCCCTTCTAGCATTCCTATTCTATGGAAGGCTATAAGAAGAGCTGAGATATGTAACCAATATAGAGACACAGTGATGATTTGACTTAGTGTGAAGAAAGGGAAGTTTAAAAAAATAATCATCAAATAAAAACCAAATACAAAAAAATAAAATAAATCAATTTTCAAGGCAAAATACCAAGGGCTATTCCTTGAACAAGAAGAACCATGCGTCTACTGAAAGGATCCTTTCTATTTGCATTATTGATCGCTGAGAATAAGTAGATTTTCTGACTTTGATGACCATAGCCATTTTAAGGTAGGGCGGCCAAGTAGGTTAGAGGAATTATAGGTGAGATGAAAGTCAAGGGTTAATGATACTATAAGTCATCAATGTGATGAAAAAATAACAGGCTGAAAGTGACCAATGGATGACGAGATGAAGACTGAGACATAGGAAGACACTGGTGATGGGGAGGGAGTGTGCAGAGAAAAGCTGGGGCATCACCACACTACAGTCTTTTGTAGCACTCTGAGAAAAGCATCGTTAGCCATAATAAAGCATAACTCTTTACAGGATGCTTTACCTCTGGCCTACACAGTATGAGCACCTGAACTTGAACTATAATTGTCAATCGAAATTCACTTCTTTCAGGTTTCTCTCCATTGCAATATCTCAAGAAATTCTTAAAAGACTTTTAAAATATAGGAAAATATTAGTTGAGGTGAACTGATTTTAGTCGACAGGATACTCCTATAGGGGGTATAGAGAGAGCCCATTGACTAGAATTTACTAAATTACCTCAAACAATATACTCATAGAAACACACGTGTGGGTGTATATGTGGATATATACTTGTAGCTATGCATAGTCACAGATATACACACATGTATATGTGTATATGTATGTATATTCAAACCTAACTGAAAAATAGCAAACAGTGAGCTTCTAGAATCTACTTCCAATCCCTCCTTCGACAGATATGGCTACAGGAAAGGTTTTGTTCCAAATCCAATTTATCTTCCATTTCATTGGTTGACTTCAGATTGCAGCATTGGCTGCATGGTTTCTTGGTCCCAATAGTGCATCTCCTCATACACAACTCTATACTCAAATGGTCATTTATTTGTATGAGGTTTCATATATCAACTATAGTTTAGGCAATTTCTCCATCTGTGATTTTCCACATTTCATTCATTCATTCAGTCAATGAATATTTATGAAGCACCCATTATGTGCCAGGCATTGTTCTATCACGGCCTACCTAACGATACAGTAGTGAGCAAAAAGAGGCAAACTAAACAAAACAAACAAAAAAAACTGTGCTCTTATGCAACACACATTCTTATGGTATATAGACAAGTAAATAAATAAGCAAATGTCAGATTATGAAGCATGAAGTAAGATAAACGGGAACAGACAGTGAGGGGCAAGTGAAGTGTTTAGAGCTTTTAGATTGTATAGAGAGTAGGCAGCGATGTACCCAGACATGGTCTGTGTACTTCCATCATGCATTTTGTTCATTAGAGTTCTTTGTCCTGTGTTTCTCCCTCCCTCTGCTTGGGAATAAGAGGGATTTTATAGCTTCTGAAATACTAAGAGGAAGGGTTAATTTTTAGGTTTAATACCACTTGAAAAAATCATCCTCACTAGGACTGTTAATAATTTCATAACACTTCTCTAAGCACTTTCTGTCTTACTCTATTAAATATTATTCCTGGCAACAAAAAATATTCATTCCGTGGGCACCTTCATTTGAGCTAAGCTTAATCTCAGTTCTGCGAATAGCTCAAAAGTCTGCTAAAGGAAAATTATGGTTTCATGTGTGGACCACCTTATATATTACCACTTGTCAAAGAGTAAGACACAGAAAGGCAAATAAATGAAGAAAAATGGTCACATTATCTGATTACCTGTGAAATTCTTGGGACAGATTGGTTAAAAAATAAGTTAACCATATGGTACCATCTCACCTAATAATTTTGCAAAAATTATAAAATAATGATGCAATCTAAGGCTACTCAGCTTATAGCTGAATTATAACCATAGTTAAATTACTGGTGGTATGATAATAGTCATTTATTGAGAAATATGATGTTTCAAGAGCCACAAAAGCATTCATTCTGTTTCACCCATTAATCCAATTTCTAGAAACTTACCCTAAAGGTATAATTATATATTTGTGTACTTAATCTTATTTATTATAGTAAAAAAAAAATGGAAGTGACCTAATTACTTAACATGCAGGGAGTAGTTAAGTAAAATTTAGTGTATTAGTCCAGTATGTGACATTCAGTGATTTAAAATGAAATCATTGATGATATGTAAGTCTGAAGTATAACTGAACAAAAACCATGCAAAAGTACAACTATTCTATGTAAACATATATCCAGATGAATGAGAGCTAAAATGAAAATGGAAAAAATAAAACTATTGATTTGTTAGAAATGGGTGGTATATAAATGTACATAATATTAATACATATTAATAGCACACATATAATATACATATAAAATTTTCTGCATTATAATATTATTATTACTCTAATGTTATTTCTACAATTTAAAAAAATATAATTTTAACGTTTCAACCAAGCAAAGTATTGACGGAGTGTGTTAAACTGTATTAGATGGTGATGTCTCACTTTTTGTTAAATGTGTCATGTCATCTTTAAGATGATATCCATCTCATCTTATGTAAAGATTCCAGGGCTCCTAATATATTAAATCACATATTAAACATATTATCTCATTTCTCCAAACTCAAGATTTTAATTCTCTTTAATGCCCTATTTTAATTGGAATGTTGCTAAATCTGTTGACAGTCTTACCAACCATTTTAACAGCCTTTTAATTTGCCGTCTAGAAAATTATAACTCTTCATTAACTTTGGGAGACACAGCCTTGCAGTTGTGATATATCATTCCTCATTTTATTAACAATCTACTTAATGAAATTCAGGCTTTGAGCAGATGATGGTGATAATGTAAGCGCTTGCCCTGGATATTTTTTTTTTTTTTAACAAAATCAAGAATTTACTGATAAGAATAATAGAACAAACATTCAGTTCCTCAGGAGTGCAAGGAGTAAAAACCTAAACAAAGAGATTTTTGACTCCATCTATGTATAATTAATATCCATATGAATTTTTCCAAAATGCCCAATCTTTTCACAATACCATTTGTCACTGGAAGGCAGTACTGAGAGGCCATGTCACTCACTCAATATTTATAAACATAACCCACTTGGATCAAGGATGAGGGATGACATAATCTGTTATGTGATCTTGGTGAGCATGAAAATGACATTCAGGGCAGGAAGTAGCTAGACTAGAAAGGACACAACTTTGTGGGGGGATCTGGCGATTCTTTACTTCAAAGGGAATCATTTGTGTTTGTATATTTAAATACATTTGCAGTTCTTGCTCACCAGATTTCACATACTGTGGCACTAACAATGTGAAATTAAGTCTGACTAGGAAGTCAGACAAAGAGCTGGGGCTGAGTCTACATAGAAGCAGAAATAGAGGGAGTGATCAGAGAGGGGTCTTACCGATCATTCATGCCTTCCTTGGCCTCGTCATAGGGGAGAAAGCTTGGGCTTAAAGAGGGTACATGCCTTGCCAAGGCAATGAAGTAAATTAATGTCCAAGTCTGGGAAACAGTTGAAGCGTCCTGAGGACAGGACCATTCTCTTGCCAGAGTCCGGTCTGGCTACTCAGCTGTGGAAATCTTCCTGGACCTCACGCTTTGATACCACATCATCTCGGTGGTGTCACACAAAAACGAAAGAGATGGTTACGAAAGATAGCTTCAGAGAGAAAAAGCATCTTCTCACAAGTTTTTTTTTTTCCCCTTTCTTTTGTTCAGGTTTATGTAGCAAATGTTGTAACACACTGAGATTAATTTTCACATAAGACCTATTTTTCCCATGGGAATCAGACATCATTTCATTTTTTGTTCCTTTTTCATATCATGACACTGCTCTCCCTAGGGATGATTTGTTGTATAGGTGGAAAGCTTCCTACAGACACACAGAAAATGAGACAGAAAAAATCCTGCAAGCTCTGCCTTTGTCTCGACTCCATCTTTTCTGCGTGTTTCAGACCATGATACAAGAGTTCCTTTTGAGATAAACTCTAAGCAATACGCTACAGGTAGGGCAAAGGGAGACTAATATGTAGTAGACCAGATTACAATAGGGCTTGTGATATTTAATATTAATTATTATTTGATATTAATTGGTCTATTGGTTACCTGATTAAACAAATCATGACCAAATCCAATCAAATGACTGAACTCTATACACAAACTCTTTGAATAATATAACATGCACTTAATATATATGATTTCTATATATGAACATAAATACATTTTTAATGTGTGTAATATATGTAATATGTTCTATGTGGTTTATGTTAACATTTAATATGTGTGTATATATATATATATATATATATATATATATATATATGTACATATGTATGTAACTATGTCTATGGTGAAAAAATTAAAACTATACTCATGCTACAATTCAAAATTTCATAGGATTTAACAATTAAAATACCATTAAAAAAAAAAACTCCGAGGTTTGTGGGGTAGTCATTTGACCTTACATAACCCATACCCCCTTAATTGGGCTCTAAAGAAATATGACATAAAATCCTTACATTCAAACAATTTAAAATTGATTTCTCAAAATATCATTGCAATACAATGCTGCATTATAGAATATGATTCTGGGATATAATTTGTAAGTAGAGATTTAGTTTTGTTTTTAAAATTATTTTCAAATTTAGATAAGTGCTCTTAACATTTAGAACCATATTACATAAAGCCTAGTTAGCATACTTGTTTCTTTTTCTCTCTCTACATTAGTATAATATAAAATACTCACAAATGTATTCTGAGGAAATCAGTGACATGCATAAAGATTTACGTAGAATTATGTTCACCGACGTATAACAAAAAAGGTAGAAAAACTGAAATTCTGTTAAAAACAGATTAAATAGGAAGGATAGTGTGGGTGTATCCATATGACAACGCCATACAGCTGTCAAAGAAATCCTCTTTCAAAAAGACCATTTTAAACAAAGGAAAACATTCACGATATAATAAGTAAAAAGAGCAGGGTACTACATAGCATAATTCCAATTTGGAAAATGCATTACATATACACACAAACAGCTAAAAGGCTATAAAATAAATATACCAAAATGATAACAGCAATTGCTGTTGGGAGGTAAAATAAAAGGTTGTTTTAATTTTCGTCTTTATGTATTTGTTATTTTCAAATACTTTACAATGGGTATAAATTGCTTTTATAACCAGAAAACAAATTCAATGCAAGTAATTAAAAAAAAAAAAAAAAAAAAAAAAGACTCTTAAAGACTGATCTTCCAAATTACCCCAAACTCCTTGTCAATGAAGCTTGGTTATGCAGTCAGGTTCAAAGGTCCATGATCCCCCTCGTCCCCCCCCCAAATTCCAGGCTAAGCCAAGCACGACTGCATACACTATTTTCCAAAAATAAATAGTGAAACAAACATAGACTCTCAGCACTGAGCACTGTATGTTAAATATTTATTATAATTATGAATAACACAATTAATTCGATGAAAAGGAAACTTCATAAAATAAGAATAAACGGGGTTTAAATTAAGTCCCTAGTTGTCTAAGGTTCATTCAGGTCCCAGCTTAACAATTATTTCCATTTAGTCTAAACTAATTTACTGTTATTATCATTTTTATTAACGTCATCAATTTTTCAGATTCACTTTCATACATTCAAGGGGAATCAACAACACTAATTTCCCAGCTTATAATTTGTATATAACAACCAAGCCTGGTGTACTTCTCTCATAAAATTAATTCTTTTTTATTTTAGTTGTTTCGGGTTCAGTCCTTATCAAATGAAATTCAAAACGCTATTTACTTTTTCTCCTAAAACACAAAGCCTCCTACTCAGGGGTAACTGCCACTACATAATTAATGTGTTTATTAAGTTTTCTCTGAAATAAACACATATAGGCGGGAGTGAAAATGCTTCTTTTCCTTTTTCTTTTTGTTAAACAAGTGCCAGGTGATAGCGTCCATAAACGCTGCATACTCTAAGGAGGACATTCTACAAATATTTTTAAAGGTTCCTTTTGGCTCTGAATAAAGCAATATACTGGGGCTACCTCAGGAGCATGGGTGGGGCTGTGAGAAGCCATAACCCGAATAGGCTAAGAAAATGTAAGCAAAAAATTGCAAATAAAACTGCTTATATTCATGTAACTTGTTTGGCGACAGCCGTATAGCATAAGGAAAGCTGCTATAACTCATAACAGCATCTTGTAATAAAACAGCTCTATGCATCCCTCTCAAACTGTTCCGTGCTCAAATCTCATCAGATGGCTGAGTAAGCATTACACTTTGGGACAGTAAATCTGGTTCCAATATGCTGTACATTCACAGATAGGCGCGTTAGTATTCATCCTAAGACACTTCCAGCTAAGTACTTATAAAGAAAGGGTAATCATATATTTAAATATCAGGATGCTGTTTTCTCTGTCTATTCTGGTAACCTAGTTCACACTAGAGCAAACCTAATGGATCTTAGGAAACCTTCAGCAAACTCAACCCTGACTAGCAGCACAGAATCTCTACCTACAACCGTCTTGGAAGCTTTCCCTTCTGCTCCCATAATGCTCTGTGCTTCCATCTGCCAGGGTAGTTTCTGTATGGCATACATATTATATAACTCTTTTTACCTCCCCTGCAGTAGCATGTTTCCTGAGACATGGACAATACCATTTTCAAGTCTGTACTCCCAGCTCTACAACAAAACTGGACAAAGCCAACTGCAGGTAAATGTTTGTTGACTGAGTGATCCCCTATGGTTTAAAGTCACTACCTGGATTTGAGTTTCTGAATCCTTTCCACAGCCCTCAGGTTTGAATGACAGTGAGGATAAAGCAAACAGTGGATGAGGTTTTCAAGCTGTTTACAGATGTTCGCTTTTTTGAGGGATCCATCCTGGTTTGAGCTTTGGAAGAGATTGCTTCTATTCTGGTCCCAACCCACTGGGATCAGAGAGGGGGAGAACAGGTCTTTGTTCTTCCCGTTTTTCTTTGTGGTATTACATGCACAGCCAGCATACGTGCCTCAGCACAGGCACATAAAGAAGGAGACTTATTAGAGGAGACAGGCACATTCTCTAAGAAAAGTGATTTTTTAATTTAAAACCACCCCCATACAGATAAAAAATTTAAGCCCTTACAGAACTAGATCATTTAGAATGCTGGGGAATTCTAAAGATACATTTATTAAGTGGTTAGGTTGGTCTTAGATGAGTCTGAGCTCTGACTGAAAAGGAACACTCCCGCTCCCCACCCCCACCCTCACCTCTGTGATGGTTTCCTTTGGTTTGTCTTTCAGGTGGTCCTTTCGTGTGTGTGTGTGCATCCATTTCCATGCCTAAAGAAATGGACAGAGGTGACTGCTATCGTCTGAACTTCAAGGCTATCCTGTGGCAGACTTATCTGTTAGAGAGAGAATGATGGCATATTCACATGAAAGCCTGCATGAGATCTGGGCCATAAGAAATGCTACTTCACCACCACGTGATAAGGAAAACTCAGAATTGGGAAGTCTTTGGCCATTCGAGTGGCTCTGGTGGGCAGTGAGGCTAGGAGAAAATGAAGCATCTTCGACACCTGAAAGCACTAATCATGGCTTTGGGGGCGCCTGGGCTCAATGTCCTCGGTTGGGACAGATCAACCCACGGGAGCTCTGTGTCATGTGTCAACACATGGAAGTATTTGAGCACATGGGATTTTCAAATGGAGTTGTGGAGTTCACAGCAGGTTGTCATTAGGCATTTCACCCACAGTCTCAATTTGGGGGTAATAAACACTGCTTACAAAGTATTTCATCATCAATGAACTTTTCTCCCAAAATAACTCTTTGGAGTGGGGACTAGGACACCAGTTGTAAAAAGGAACACACTTAGCCCCAGTGAGACATCTTCAAGACTTGCCCAACATCACAGGCTCACCATGGTCTGGCTTAGGCTTCTAGCCATGTGTTTCCGCTTTGGATTCTGTATCCCTTCACTGATTTCAAAGAGCTCAGAATATCTGAGTGGCTGGAAAATCTGGACCGCGGAACAAGTGAGGAAGGAGGCAGGTGGGAGAGATGCAGGAGTTTGGGATTCTTGGCAGGCTAGGACTCTGACCTGCTCTGTTCACACAGGAAACAACAGGAGAGAGACATGGGATGAAGACGTCCAGGTAAGGATGGGTGAGGAAACGGCAAGGAGCTGGCAGCAGTAGAAGGCACAGAACAGCCCAGACCATCACTTAACAAGGGTGAAGAGAGGAGATGGGTCTCCTTTGATTCAGAGAAGGGACAGGAGCTAACCAAAACAAGATAACAGTGAGGAGAGCTCAGGACCTCAGTTCTGGGGTTAAAATCATCATTGCATGGATACTGGAGAGCCAAAGGAATAATTTCCAGCTCGTGCTTCCTACGTTTCACTGTTCTCATTAAAATACAGACAGATTCTTTACCTAATATAAAACTCAACTCTGTGAATTTAGGGACAGGAACAATGAACTTGACTGATGATGAACCTGCAGATGATGCAGCTAAATGAATACTGAACTGGGAGGTAGAAACATGGGTTCTAGCTCTAAACTTAGGAGCTGTGTGACCTTGGACAACACAGAAGCTTCCTGACTCTCAGTTTCCTATGTGTCAAATGAGCAGTTTGAAATACACAGTCCGAAAGGTCTGTCTGGTTCTGACATCCTATGACCATGGCACTTCTGAAAGAGTTTCCATACTCTCATTGTCTGTGGTTTCCAAAGAAATAGCATCTGTCACATTGATGACACAGCATTTGGATCCCTCCCTTTATTTTTCTCCTGCTAAGGTGTTTTAATCCTGACAGTATAATAGAATAAATCACAGCCATCAGAGATGGGAGTGACACTGGCCACACACATTAGAGATAATCAGTCAAAAATCACTCACCCGTGCCTTCCCCTTTGCCCACAGCCTCTGCTGTCTGACAACACTAAGCTTGAACTACGCTTTCCATCTGGCTGCACAGATCTGAGCACGGAAATAACCCTCTGCATTGTCTTAATAGCTATAATGATCCTCTGCTTTCCAGCAGCCTGCCTGTCCAGACCATCTCCACATTTAGATTTGATTTCTTCCCTCCAGTAAGTGCTGAGGGAAGTATGGCTGTTACACAGCCAATCAACAAGCATTTTCTCGCACCTTCAACAGCAAGCACCGAAGTCAGACGGCTTAGGTTTGATTCTCTTTCCATGTCTTACACACCAGTTGCCTTCTCGTGGTAGGGTAACCAAACCCTCTAAGCCCTGTCCTTCAGCATAGTGATAATGTTCCCGTATGAACCTCACAGATACAGCGAGGCACGCAGTCATTGTTCAGTACCTTTAAGGCACTGGAATTACTGTCACCACTCTTTTGTCTCTGTGTTAGACAAGAGGAGTACTATAGTGTTGCAGAATTGTGGAAACAAATGATGGTGACGGAAAGCTACAACAAGACAACTGGCCTGGGGGGCTAAATAAGTCCCGAAAATAACAGATTTTCAAGACGAGTTCTTATCCATCTCTATGTTTTGTTTTGTTCCCTCTGTACTTGGCTTAGCTGGAGTTCCTGCATCCATCTATGAAAAGCTACCTTTGAACAAGAAGCTGTGACGTTCCATAGCAACAGGTGTATCTGTGTATAGCACAGGATTTTCTGGTCTTTAAAAACAATAGCAACGAAAAAGATTCTCCCTTCTTAAGAAAAAAGGGCTGTGATACACCAGAATTATATCACGTTTGAAAAACCAAGGAATCGTCGTGTACTAAGGAAAAACAAGAAGTTAGTACCCCCTGTGCGTGGAAGGTAAGGGAGTGGAAGCTAGTGAAGGACACCTGGTTTGAGATAAAGCACAAAAGGTAGAAACCACAGCTGGATCTATAATAGAAAGGATAAGGGCCATGAATTGATTGAAATGTGCTTTCACTGGGATCCACAAAACACTCATTTGATATTTTGCTTCTGTTTGAATCTTATCAAATCCAGTGCAAGGAGTGAGCTTACATCCCTCAGTGTTTGAGTGCACTGAAACACTCCAAACTTCTGTCAGATACACCTGAATTCCCTCCAGACTTAGGGTGCTGTTTCCCCTTAAGCAGCCCTGCATGACTTTTACCTGTCCTCCCCACTTACACTCTGATTACCTGAGGATCCGTTTCCCACCGAGAAGCCAGGGACTTCTTTATAACCAATGGTATATTGCTTTCCAGCTGAAAATCCTCCAATGAATTCCCGCTGTCCCCTTCACTCTGACTATCTATGATCTTGGTACCTCAGTTTTTCCATTTTTAAAATGGGGGTGATATTATTGATTGATACCTGTAAGATGCGTTAAAAAATACCTGGCATTTCCTAAGTACTCAATGAAAAGTATTACTGTTAAAATTAAAACATAAAACTCTATGAGAGAAGATGCCTTCTGTTCATTTCATCGCTGACCCAGCCCCTTTATAAATGTGGTGAATCCCTCCTGCAGAATGCTGAATCGTTCTAATTCCGGTAAAGACTGATACCAAGTAGCTTACCGTATTACACTACTACATAATCTAACAGCCCATGACTAATCATCCTGAGATGTAAACTGAGGGTGAGCAAAAGTAAGGTGCTCACACAGATATTAATTCTGCCTGTCATAGTTTTTGATCAAGCCGTTTGAGTTTCCTGAAAAGCGTTCATAAAAAGACCTTGTGAAGGTGTCCTGAGACCACAGGCTGAAATTATAGCGTGTGTTATTATTACTGTTTTTGCTCGGTACCCAGTAAACAAGCAAGATACATGCTTAGAGGAGCTAGAAAAGAAACAAAATGCAAGTTGGCTTTCATTCAGGGTTTGGCTAAAAATACATCACGTTGTGCAGTGCAGAGGCATGTCCTAGAAATCTCTCACGGTACGGCGGGCGGCCAAGATACAGCACTGGTTTTGTTTGGCAGCAAAGATCATTTGATCATGCATGAGAGAATGGGAGGTCTGGCAAAGCCAGCCTTGAGTAAAAAAATGTGACTTCCAGCGTGCTTTCCTAATCTACTGGGCCAAACTAAAACAACACAGAGCAGAAAGTTGCCCTTTGGGAAAGGCAAGAAGGGGACACGGGGAATGGAGGGAGAGGTCTGGGACTTGTTGTCATCCCTCCAGATTCTAATGTGTGATGGGAATCCTCTGCTCAACAAATATTTATTAAATGTCCCTAGGCATGGCAGGACAGCTGGTACTAAGGGGGATGGAAGATGAATGAGGCATTGTTTTCGTCCTCAAGGAACTTACAGGGGATGTTTACAGCTTGCTATTCTGTATTTTCTGAGACCTGACACAATGGTTTCTAAGAGGAAAGAGCAATATCAGATTTACTGGTCATGTACTTAGCAATCTCACATGTACTAAAAGCAACAATGAAAGCAACCAACCGGGGAATGTCATCTTTTTGCAACTGTTGTGTAAATCTAAAACTATTCTAAAATTAAAAGTTTAGTAATGAACGAAATAAGTGACCAATTGAACAGAAAAAAAATCATAATGTTTCTTATGTAAAATAAAACAAAACAAACAAAAAGCACGCCTCCTAAAATTTAGAAAGTACCAAGTCCTACCTGTAATGCAAGCTCAGTGTCTTCTTTTCCAAGTAACCATTTCCCAACTAAGAAGTCCTATCCTGACAGCTTCAGGAGCTATAACTGCCCTATAGATACCATGTTTCCCTGAAAATAAGACCTACCCTGAATATAAGTCTCAGTTAACATCACCAACCAGACGGACACATTTAGTACATTATGACGATGTTTCAGAAGATGGCATGACTGTATTTGAATAAATGTAGATTGTCGTACATGAAAAAATAAGACTTCCCCTGAAAAGACGCCCTAATGCATCTTTTGGAGCAAAAATTAGCATAAGACCCAGTCTTATTTTCGGGGAAACACGGTAGTCTTCTTCCAGCCTACACAGTGTACCTTAAAATGATTTAGCTGCCAAGGGTCTTAGCCTAGTTTGCCCTGAAAGCAGAGGATGAGACAATTTCTTGTGAATAAGTGCTTTATTTGGGAAGTGAGTCAAACGGGCAAGTTGAGGGACTGGGAAAAACACAGGACAGAATGCAGAGCCAATACGAGTTACACCCACCTTGCTGTGGGTGCCTAGTGATGATGGTGCTAGAACCTTCCAAGGAGCTTTAGGCTGTACTTCTCAGGATGAAGGGGAGGGTGTTTATCCTCAATTACCTATCCTTTGGCTTCTGAACCCATTGGTCCAAGGAGCCCTACAGCTGTTGACTCTGGGACTCTTATGCTCCACTGTTCTCATCCTCAAGGACGTGCAACACCTTCTCAGAAAATTCAAGGGCAGAAAATGAGGCCAGGATGTTGTGCAGAGCCTCTTTCAACTGTGTTTACAGCGGTCATTACAGCAGCATCTAAAATCTGAGAATTTTATGGAAAAAAAAGTCAGATTTTTTTCCCCAATTTTCTTGAGACATTGGAAGATTTAGCCACACTAGACCTGAATTTCCCACTAGCACCAAGTTGCCAGAACTGAGTGACATTGCCTGGACATACGTGATCCAAATCAAGACAGTCTCTAGCATGACACACCTTGAAAACCCAGCCGGCTTCATTTCTTTATCTTACCTTCCTTCCCCTGGGAGTGTTCGACCTCAACTCTTACTTGAACCATTCCTATGCTTGATAAATATCCACACTCTGAAGCAGGTAGGGACCAACTCCATGGTAACACTGACTTTCCTCATTGGCTACACCCTTCAAAATAAACAGACTTGACTGTGTTTCTTTCCATGGATGGTAGATTTAAACTCACCATGACTGCTTTGATGTTGAAGATGTTGGATCGATTGACATAATTAATTGATGATGTGCTACATTCCAAGTCAGGTGCTCAAATTAAATCCTCGCTTTTATGTCTAACAGAATGTAAGATGAGAAGAAGAAGGGGTGCTGGAGAATCAGTCCTCTTGCTTCTTCTGACTCAGAACAAAGAGGTGGACTCTGGCAACCAGGACCTCTTGTACTTAACACCCGGGCAAATGGCTGCTCATTATTGGTTTGGAAACACTCTGTAGTGAGTTCCCGGCTACGTGGCACTTACTAAGCAAAACCCTCTAAGAATTAGGAAGCACTGTTAAAGCTAGAATTACGGGCTTCTGAGTGAAAAGTGAGATTCCAAGTCACAAAGCTAAGTGGAAGGTCCTGTAAGCTCGAGGTGCCATCAGTTGCTAAAGAAATGGTTATATTCTGTAGAGTGTGTCCTGTTACACTCAATCCGGTAGGATGTTGTATGTATATAAAAATAGTTTTAAAAATACCAAAGCCTGGGTTTGATTCCCCCAGAGATTCCAATTTCATCAGTCTCAGGCAAGGCTTAGGTATGGGGACTTTTCAAAACTTCTCATAAGAGGCTAATGTGTTGCCACTGGTCCAGAAATAAACATGGCAGGCGGCCACACTCACTGCCCCCTCACTGCTCAGCTAGGGCAACTCAGCCCCTTGGTGTAGCCTCCCAGCTGTTTTCTCTCCGGGTTTGTGAAGCAGAGTGTTAAGTGGGTCATCTCCAGGCAGGGTTTTTGCAACACACACAAACAGGGGTCAGAGTATGAACACTAAATTGTCACTGTGAACTACGGAGGATTTGAACCCAAGTGTCCCAGGACAATAGGGTTTTTCTGAAAAGTTATGGGGTCACTTGACTTTGCAGTCATTTTCACAGGGACTTATTTGGGTCATGGATATTTATCCTGCAGTTGACTGGGTTCCTTTCTTCTTTGAGGACATTAAAGCAATATTGCTCCCTTCTATCAATGTTCCAGCTGCAGCAAATAGATCTATAGAAACAAATTTAATCCACTGGAATTACTCTCTAAATAAATTCAACATTTTGGCTCAAAGTGCTACAAATAAATTCAGTGCTTTAATTCCCCATACGTGGAGCGGACCTTAACAGTACAAGGACAGACTGACAAGCATGCATTATACAGCCACGGTGGCAGTGGACGTGAGGGACTTTAAAAGGAAGTGTGCCAAACTATTTTTAAAATAAAATGCGTCCCGCTGGGACAGCAACTGCCCAATGCCTCCTATTCATAAATCAGGGTGAACAAAGAAAAGCTTCACGTTTCATGGCTGTGGCCAAAGAAAAAGACCTGGAAAAGGAAAGAGAATAACAGCTCTGGCTGAGAGTACAACGGAGCTCATCTGACTTTTCTGGTTTTTATTTCTCGTTCCCAAAAAGATCTTTCTATCTTGGAAACAATACATTAAACATATTGCTAAAGGAACTTCGGGAAAATATTATAAAAAGCTGTTGGACACTATTACGTAAGGCGATGGTGTACTTATTTTAATATCTTTGCGCACACTCAATATTTGTTCTGATCGCTCCCAGCAGAGATTTATTACTAAAGTCGGTCTGACTTGAGGTTGAGTGGAAAGAAAAGCAGTCAGTGCAGGAGGAATACTGAGTGGCTTGGGGGTGCAATGGACTTCGGCTACAGCCGAGAGAGAGGGCTTGGGAGATATGCATGACAGTTAAAGTGCTCAAGAGAGGAACATGAATTCACTTCGGGAACACACCGGCCCCCTCCTCTTCATGTGTCCCTAGGGATGCTTCTGGAATTGCCAGAGCTGAAAATTAAATTATAAACCTAAAACATGACACTGAAAATGTGATATCTCCTTTGATAACATCAGTGTGGAGATTCATGAGTGGGTAGGGCAGCACCCCTCCTGGGCCCAGACGGTAAGCCGCGGTGAGACAGATATTGGCAATTTTTCCACTTCCCACAGTGCTGTTTCTTTTGTTTGTTTGTTTTGTTTTGTTTTGTTTTTTCAAGTTTGCTGTCAGAACCTTATCCTGTCAAGATCACATTGTATCCATCTCACATAGTAGGTCCCTGCAGAGGCACAGCTGTATTACGTAATATCAGCACAGAAAAGCGGATAATATTACTGGATCACCAATACTCAGAAAAAGGAAATCTTAGTGCAATCCAATATGTGAGTGACAGAGTATGCTGTGAAAAACTCTTGCAAGTCGGCATTTCACCATGGGGGGATCTGATATCGTCATGCTGGACAGATGCCCAACACACATGTTCCAAGTGGAGTCCTTTTCTGAGCAGTGCTTTAAATTCTTCTCATTAAAACTGGATATCAGCCACTACCATGTTTCCCCCAAAATAAGACCTAACTGGAAAATAAGTTCTAGTGTGATTTTTCAGGATGATATCCCCTGAACATAAGCCCTGACACATCTTTTGGAGCACAACTTAATATGAGACCCGGTCTTATTTTTAGGGAAACAAGGTAAGAAGAAGACACTGTCTTGTTGCATCCATGAGTCAGAGCACGAAACTGCAGAGTACTGTGTTTATCTCCCTATTCACAGGAGCCAGAGATTCGTGTGCTGTATAAGCTGAGTCACTCACACAGGGGGCACTAACAACCCATTAAGGGCCACTGGAATTCAGAGGACAGAGGTTTCACCCGCGAAGTAGCCCATAGGCTAAGCCTTGCAGGATAAACAGGTTGGAATAGGCAGATAGGTATTCTACAGGGAAAGAATGAACACAGGAAGGTCTGTGCTGTTTTTGCAACTGCAGTCGCCTTCAGGGGCCTGACATATACAATAAATGACTGAACAAGAGGACTGGTGGAAGAGAAAAGGAGATGTGGGGTCTGTGGCAAATTGAAATGTGAATTGACTGGCTACCGGAACTCAATTAAAAATTTCTAAAGCGATCTGTAGACCAAATGACACACATCTAGGACCCAAGGATGGTTTGTATGCATTAACTTTGTGACCACTGATTTATGGGATGAAAAAGGAAGCCTACTCTGAGTACTGGACAGGGAAATAAAACTCACATTGTTTTATTATTTATGCTACGAATGTTAAGTCAAGTTTGGACGGGTTGAGTAGACCACGTAAAGGAAAGTGAGGTTTTTCCCCCACACTCATCGATGGATCTTGTTCCTTTTCCTGTTTATTGATTACATGTGTTCTCAGGTGAGCTCCTTATTTCTTTTCCTGGTACATTTTTCCTGGGTGATCATATCAATTCCCATGAAATCAATAGCTGTCAACCCCTAAATCTCTACTCTGTCCATGCCGCTCTCCAGAATTTCAGAGCAGCACATTCAGCTATTAGGTATCTACACATGCATGGCCTAAAGGCACTTCAAATGCTAAAGGTCTATGGTTACACACACTATCTGAACACACAAACCAGCTCATCCTCTGTTTCCATCCCTGGTGATTGGCACTAACATTTAGTCAGTTTCTATAACCAGAAACTTTAGGAATATCCTTGACTCCTCTTCTCTCTCTCACTTTGTCCCATCAGTTGCCATAAAGTACTAATTCCACCTTCTAAACATCCTCAGCTTTGCTAGTCAATATATCAGTTGGCAAGCATAAACTACACACTCACTTGTACACACACACACACACACACACACACACACACACCTCATATCTGCTATGAGTCCCTGATTTATTTAGCCAATGATAGAAAATGAACAAGGGATTGTAGTCACACAGAGGAGCGGTGGATGAAACAATATTTTTTTCTATATTTTCCTTGTCCTGGATGCATATGAGATATTCTGTTGCCGGTGCTACTCTGCATAGATAGGGACCTAACAAGGTTGAGAAAAAAAAATGCAAATGCTTGTAACAACACTACATTTTTATATTCAGGTTTATGTCACCATTCCAGGAGAACTTGACCTAATAATCTATGCATTTCCATTTCAGAGGCTATTTATAAGCATTGACCTTGCCTGGCTCTTTAAAGAAATTCAGTATCAGAAAGGCAACTTTCTCTTCGCAGAAAAAGAAAGCAGTCCATGCACAAGAGTCCCAGAACACTATAAGTACCTGCACTTTTTCAGTGTCCTAAAATGTCAGCAAGCTTTGGGGTTCAACGACATTCCTCAGACCATCTCCACTATTCCAGTTCAGGCTGCTAGGCTCCCTTGCTTAGACCTCCTAACTCATCTCACTGACCATCTTATCTCCCTGTAACATCTTCCATAAACCGAAGCCAGCACTAGCTCCCTGAAACGCCTTTGTGACCCCGTGCTCCTACCACTCTAGCTCATCTGTCCCCACTCCACACTCAGCAAATTTCTTTTAGATCCTTGGAACAACCAGACTGCATTACCTCTGGACATTTGCATGTGCCGTATCTTGTGCATGAACACTCTTTCTTGCCTGCTTTATCTCCCAACTCCTCCTCATCCTTCAAGTGTATGGAAGTACATCACATTTTCTGGCATCCCTAATGGGCAATTCTAGGTTAGATGCCTCTCCAACACTAACCGATATTTTCCCTTTCATGGAGTTTATCAGATTGTACCTAGTGACATGTCTATTACATCTTTCTTTTATAGGATTGCTAAGCTTTGTGAGGCTAGGGACCACGTCTGCCATATCATTGTTGTGTACCATAACACAGTTTCCCACAAGTACCCCAAAGTATTTCTGAACTCATCTGAATGAAGAGGCAAAAACAGGGCCGTGTTCTAAGTTACCTAAGACCACTCGTGGTCTGAAAAATATGCTTGAGGAAAGACTAAGGAAAGGAAGAAATTTAAATGGTGAAGTGGTTGTATAGTGTTGAAATATTAGAAGCTTCTCATGGAATGAGAAAATTGGAACTAAGATAAATTAAGAAGGAATAATGGTCACAATTTGGTGAACATCGATATAAAGAACCAAGAGGAAAGATAGAGTCTTGGCAGACGCTACCTAAAATGCAAGAGTTGTGATACTGTTCACAAAAGCTGGGAAATCAAAAATGGAAACAGATTTTGAGGCAAAGACAATTAAGTTTGGTAACTGATCATGTAAGAAGACATAGTCCAAGGGTAGTTAGGAAAGTGAAAATGGAGCCTGGGGAGACCATGCTTGCCTCAGACTTGAGCATCACTAGGGTTAGGAGCATCTGTTATCAAGCCAGTCAGTATTCCTTACCTACTTCTGATATAAGAACCTTTCTTTCCTGCATGGAATCCATTCCATGGGGTTTAGGAGGTGCTCACCATAAGCTGTCTCCAGGCACAGGGTACATAGACAACTAAGTCAGAGGGATAGCTAGAGCCATCACCATGTGTCCATGCCAGGACTATCTGAATCTTCCTTGGGAATGTTCTGCTGAAGAGTGGGGAAAACAAACAAACAAACAAACAAGCAAACAAACTCTTTATAATGATGTTACGAAAAGAAGAGAATACGAGAGTGGGGTTATGAAAAGACATCTTCAAACAGATCTCTTTGAAGAATAAAGCCAAGAGAATGAGAAATAAGAGATGATATGTGTGAGGTCAGACGTATTGCTAGATTCTCCACTGATAATGACAAAGCATCTTATTTTTGCATAAGTTCATTTCAGTTCAGATATTGTCTTACTTTCACTTATCACTGAAATAATCTTGGGAAATAGACACAGGGAATGCTGAAGTTAAAAGAACAAGATTGTTGTAAGGAAACTGCCATGGAGAGGAAAGAGTAGAGGACTAAAGGTAAAACTCTGGAGAATTACCACCATAAAAGAGCAGGAAAAGGAAGACAATTCAAGGAACGTTAGATCCAAAGTTGAATGCAGAATTACAGAATGTGAAGGATAACAACTGGGCAAACTGAAGAGTGTTACTCAATGGCCACAATTATTGGAAATATAGATGTAATCCTGGAAGGGCAGTGAATATCAATCATGAGACTTCAGATAAAATTGACTAAATGACATAGACTCCAAATGATTACATACGGAGTGATAAGAATGGATTAATTTTCATCCAGAGATTATATGGATAGACTCTTCTCTTAAGTGAACCCATTCTAAAATTTACTACATGCCATAAAATACACATCTCTAAAAAAAATTGTTTGTATCCAATGACACTACCTTAAAGCATTTTTCGAATCATTTTTTTTTTAACTTGTAAAATTGTCTGACTAGAATTCTATTATAGTGGTTGGTATGATCTGACAGCTGTTAGATGGTATCTTTCATTCCTTTCTAAAAATAGGGAAATAATTTGTGAGTTATGCTCATCTTTGGGAACAAAAGATATGGTGCGTAGTGAGTCAACTGCACTCTATCAACAACGGGAAGAATAATGCTTCGTTTGAAGATGTCAGAATTTTGCAAGTCATAGGAAACAAATCCAAGAGGAAAAAAAATAAAAATAAATTCTGTGGCACACAATATTCTGAAGACTGGAGAGCAGATGATCACCGCTTTTGCTGGGAATAGGGTTAAAATGACAATAATTATAATTATAACCAGTAGCCTTTATTCAGCACTTATTAAAAGAGAGACAATGTCCATAGCATGACAAACATATAATTGTTAGAAATGATCCCAACAACTATCTTGGTGAGAACTTTTACAAGATGGAGAAAATGAGACTTAGAAAGTATATTCTAGAATGTGATCAAGGTCACATTGATAGAGCACATTAGTATTAGGATACTAACACAATTTAACTTTGGATCTGCCTTCTTAACTACCCTCCCATATGCCTTTCATAAGACGCTGCATAGATTCAAATTAGTCTGGAAGAAGACAACAAATCATATTTCACTGAAAGATGGTAGAGTGTCTTTTTTAAAAGATTTTTCTTTAAAGCAACAACACAACCAAAGATTAAGAAGCACCATGTTATTCTCAGTTGAGCTATGAACAGAAGTCGTGCCTGGAGGCAGAAGAACAAATTGAAAGCAATGTTCTCAAGGTACTTTTCAGCCTTGCAAATACTGACCAAACAAACTTTTGAACTTCACTAAGATCTAAAAGGTGTGGTGTTCTTTGTAAAGATTAGCAATTTGAAAACAGAATCTTTCTAACTGTTGCTTTGGGTGCCATGAAAAAAAAAAACTATTTCAGAACAATGGTACAGACAGAAATGCTTACAGGTTTTCAAAGCATGTCAACAATTATTATTTATCATTAATTGAATCAATATAGGTAACATGTTAGCTTACTAGTGGTTCATGAGTTTTCAGGTCATTGATGCAGGTTAAATATATGCCTTGACAAAATTACACAGAGCAAAAAATGCCGCCCAAATTATTTTAAAGATCACAGGAGAGAGAACTGATTTATGAAATACCAAAATCAAACCTCGCCAAAATGAATATGTACTTGTACGTACGTGTGTTTGTGTGTGCTTATGTATTTTAAAAGTGCATCGAAGGGTTAGTGAAAGTTACTTCTGTGCTAGAACCGATGGAGAGAACTGATGCAAGCATACTTTCAAAAAATCCAATCTGCCCCCAATTCTTTCTTCAACTTTGACCCAAACAGCCAGCCTGAGGTGCAGAGAAATAATTCAATCTTGGCCCCTCTCGAGAGACTTGCACTACTAACCGGAAAGAAGGGCTTTTTGAGGCACGAGAAGCCTGGCTGAACTCTCTGGCCCATTGGGCCCTGGCTAGCACAGAAGCCAGTCGGTTCTGCTTACCTGAGCAATATCATTTAGATAGCAACACCTTTCTTGGTAAGTGTTCCAGGTTGAGAAGTTGTGCAGAAAGGTGAGTGTAGGGGAGGGCAGAGGATCGGTGCTAACAGCCTGGCACACGTCTGAACAGTAGAAACTTTTCCTACAGTTGGTTAGTGGAAGGGCTGAAAGGAGGAACACTTCCTGGGAGCCTGGAATACCGTGTTTCTCCGAAAATAACACCATCTGGACCATCAGCTCTAATGCGTCTTCTGGAGAAAAAATTAATATAGGACCCAATCTTATATTATATTTATTATATTATATATGACCAGGTCTTATATCATATAGGACCCGGTCTTATATTATATGTGACCGGGTCTTATATTATATTATATAAGACCTGGTATTATAGTGAAATAAGACTGGTCTTATATTAATTTTTGCTCCAAAAGACGCATTAGAGCTGATGATTCGGCGAGGTCTTATTTTTGGGGAAACATGATAGTTGTGGAAATGGAGGACAATAGGTGAGAAAAGGAATATAGATCAATGGGGCCGGTGGTAATGCTCTGTATGTGTTCAATAGATATCAGGGACTGCAGTTCATGTACTATTAAGAAAGGTTTAAAGGTGTTGACCCCTAAAACAATTATAAATTGAACTTCATAGTCCCTCCCTAGCCTTTGACTGAGGCTTTAACGTCTTGTGTTTTGTTTATGTACTGGGGGATCCAACAGTGGTTGAAAACATGGCTCTTGAATCCAACTCCCTGATTTGAAACCTATCTCTACTTCTTAAATTCTTACCTTGGATGATTTATTTAATCTCTCCATGCCTCAGTTTCCGAATCCATAAAAACGGGAATGATAACAGTACCCACCTTACAACATTGTGACGGATGTTAACTGAGGTAAAACAAGCCTAAAGCTTAGACTGGCATCTGACATGTAGAAAGTGCAGACTAGATGTGAGCCGTTATTCCTTTATTATTATTGTTGCTGTTCCATACATCTGAACGCTGTACACTAACTCATCCTGGGGCAGCACAGAATGCATACCAGAGTCACAGGCACACAAATATGCAAAAGTCCAGTTCAAGTCAAACTTTAGGCTCCTAAGACACAGCAGGATGTCTTGTATATCACACTGCTCTACACCCTAACATCAGGGTGTAGGATCCAAAAAGCAGCTTATACAACTCGCCTGGGAACTTGGCCGACCTACCTTCTTCACAAGTGGAATCTATTTCACAGGTGGGATTGGCATTGGGTCTGATTATAGATCAGACCACTGGTCCCTTTTGTCAGGTGCATTAACTCTCCGACCACTAGGATGATATTTATTGCAGGATTAGTCATTTACTAATTACTCCAACGGCCACAGACGTAAGGTCAGCGATTTTCTCCCTTCTAACCAGGAGGACCCAGCATAATAGAGGCCAGACAGATAATTAGAAGAAGAGGCCCACAATAAAAGAAGGCAGAGGAGGATTCTGTGTTGAAAGCAAGCAAAGAAGGCAGAATTTGACAGGCGCTTCTATCAGCTTCTCAGGGGAACACCTGGCCCCTCTCTCCTGCTGGGACCTGGCAGCTTCTCACAAGTGATACTTGCAGCCGGCCAGCTGGGGAAACTGGACAAGGTCTGACCCTGGCCTCACATCACTTTACTGGCTGGCAATTCTTTTCCACTCTGAGCATCTGGAGAGTCATCCAACTGTGTTTGCCAAACTTGCTTGTATGTGACAAGCGTGTTTGTTTTATAATCAGTGTCTTGGGTTTTAAATAAGAATCACAGGAGATGATCACACAACGATCCCTGCTACTGCGCCTCTAGGCTAATAAGTACTGAGATGATCCTGCTCTTTGATTTCATGAATAAGAAAATAAAACGGGAAATGCATGACATTTAAAAAAATTATTGTTATTACTGAGTGTAAAATTTATTTTAACCCTCTCTGTAGTAGCTAAGTTTCATGTTGAATGTGCTGCTTGCCAGATTGTATCTCCTGTTCCTCCTGTGCTTAAATATGTACTTATTTACTTCCTGCAGAGTTCAATTTTAGAACCCATCAAAGGAGATCCACTCAGACTCTGGATACATTTTCATGCATAAATTCATAGACGTCTTCAGAAGGAATTGCACTTGCATATGCAAATACTTTCCTATGCCTTTTCATTTTTACTTTTGGCCTGCACAGTTTTTAATTCATGCAAACACATTATCCAAACAAATATGGGCTCAATAACAACACACGGCATGTGTGAATTGTTAATTGCAAAGCTATGAGTTTGATATGGCCAAGCAACTTCCATTATTATCAATGGAGAGGAACAAGATTAAACAGGAAGAAGAAAGGTATATTTGAAAATAAAATCCCAAGCATTTGGTTCCATTTTATGTAAATATTAATAAGGGAAAATGTGACAGGCCAATCCACAATTCAACAATAATCTGGGATCTACAGTTCAGTGAACAATGTCCCAGAAGCCAGGATGCACCTTTAATGAGACTTAGAAAGAAGAGCTTACATTTCAGCGCAGAATCACAAGAAACAAAATGTATGCAGCAACACCGTAAATGAAACCAAAAATACAGCAGAAAATGAAAGGCTTTCAACCATGTTGAACGTGCATCACCTTTCAAAATATTGGAGTCTTGTATTAGTGATGCTCTTGGAAATAACAGAAAGGTGCCAGAATTTTTCATACTGGAAACTTAAGCACTCCCTTAATTAATTAAGCTGTGATTCTTCATACATATATTTTTTTTCCCCAGTTCCCACTACATACATTTTGGGGTCGGGTGAGAACATAACAAGTAAAACACTCGTTGAAGTCACTCACAGATCAAAGACATTTGGTACAGAGCAATTTGCAAGCAACCCTCCCCCTGTTTGAAATGTGTTTCATTTACATGAGCATAACTCTGAAAATAAGAGTGAAGATTAAATAAAAATTGCATCTTGCAAGGGTCCACAACTGCAATGGAAACAATTTTAACTGTTTCTCAGCTGATTTTTCTGTAATATTATATTAAATGTAAAAGCTGGAGCTAGGCTACACTGAGAGCATATAAAAGATGTTTTTTATAACAGGCACTGGATTATAGATTTTACATATATATACTGTTTTCTAAGAAAATAATAACTAAAAAAATAAGAATAAGTTAAGAAACTTAAGGAAGCTCCGAAACCAGAAATGGAATTCCAAGCTGCTTTCCATTGAATGTGTGTGATGCTGCATGGAAGGAAACCTAATCTCTAACGATATTTGGAGGTGGGGCCTTTGGGGGTGAGTAGGTCATGAGGGTGGAGACTTCATGAATAGGTTTAGCGTCTTTATAAATGGGGGCCCAGCGAACTCCCTCACCCTTTTCAGCTATGTGAGGACACAGGAAAAGATATCTGTTTGTGAACCAAAAAGAGGGCTCTCACCAGACACCAAATCAGCTAGCTCCTTCATCTTGGACTCCCAGGCTATAAAATGCGTGAAATGAATTTCTGTTGTTTATAGCCCAACAGTTTACAATATTTTGTTACAGCAGCCTGACACACGCTAAGGTAACTCATTAGAATTAAATTAGTTACCACATGTATTGGGACAAGAAATAAAGAATCAGTGATGTAATAACCTGGCAGACCGGGTCTTGATCCTTGACACTGGCTGAGTGACCTTTCCCAGGGCATCCACTGTATTTTTTGTGCATTCTCTTGTAATTTTGCTAAGGTAAAATTAATCGAACACACAGCAAGGCTGGCAAACAGAATGCAAGATGTGGAGCTAGTGAGTCAACTTAGCTATACCACTTCTCAGCACGGTTTTGCTTTGGTCTACATGTGTACACATCGACCTTGAAAGGTGATAACACAATTCCTAATGGACATTGGACACGAGGAGAATGCCAACTGTTAGTATTTGGGAGAACACAAATTTTACTCCCCAAAGAATTAAAAAATAAACACTATAATTCAAGAGGAATACCCCTTATAGAGCCCAGGGTCTCCCCTATGTTGTTTCTGTCAAAACCCACCACGATGGGTCTCCAAAAGCAACCACCAAATTGTCAAAGAATTTAGTGTCCAGCACAAAAGAAGCCCTATTGTGATGCCCACAGGAGTTATGGTGCATCAAAGGGACTGTCCTCCTCAATTAACTCTAACGGAACACTTGATGGCTCCATGCTTCGCTCCCAGTGTTCACCAACCTTAGTCATCAACAACCAACAACAACGCACGTCAGAATGCAAGGCAGCACGAAGGTAAGGCCCGCTCCACATACCTTGTCTTGGAAACTCATCTGACTCCCGGTGAACGAGGTCTGTGACCCGGTTTCCATAGTGCAGCCTGCTGTCGTGGTCATAGGCCTTCAGAGTCTCGCTGGAGCTGTAGGACTTCTGCGTGGGCACGCGGCAGTCTTCACTGTCCAGGGACGAGCTCGTGTAGCGGCACTCCTTGCTACACCGCCCTCTGGTCAGGGAGCGATGTCGCCGGTCCTTTACATCCATTATTCCAGATCAGGCAGGACGCGGATGGTTTCCGAAAAGTCGGGCCTGAGTTTTGGCGCTTGTCACTTTACCACCTAAAAACATCGAAGGGAACAACCAAGACTGTGATTAAAAGAAATGCTGTTGCCCGTTCTGACTCCCGTTCTGACTCAGATAAAAACCAAAAAAGGCCAGTTTGGTCAGTGCCACATAATCTGTTTTGCAAATGTTTAATGTATACTGAAACAATCAGCCTACAGAGAAGGGCTTGATACAGTAAATTAATTTTCTTGCTGTTTAATTTAATAGATTTGGGGGAAAACGTAATAGCAAAATAACTCATCTTTTGATTTTCTATATGCGCTCAAATGACATGATATCTGTCACTCTAATGCAAGATCTTACTACGAAGCAGTTCAAAGCAAAACTGATTTTATCCTTATTTAATTATAGCCTCTTATTGCTATAGCAGAGTTGGGAAAAACAAACATCAAAATAAATAAAAATAAATGTATACGAGGCACAAATTTATGCTGCTGAAGCTTTGCGATGGTACCACGTGAATTCGACTAACACAAAATCGCCCATCTAGGTCTGGAGAATAATACGATAAGGCGTTCTTGACATGCAAATGCTCTAACTCCAATTCTTTAGGGAGCCTTCAGCAATCTCCTAGTTGGTTTTCCCACCTTTGCAGATCTGTGTTTTGGACACACCTGGTCACCTCTTTTCCCTAGACATCTATCAACAGGAGATCTTGCTGACAAGAGTTCCCATTGGCACAAACACCGCATCACCAGCCTAAGCCCACCCATAATTCTGCCCCTTCCATTGCTGGGATATCCCTTGCAGAAAAGGAAAACAGGGAAGAGCACGGACTACAACAGGAAAGATGATAGAAAGGAACCTCTCTAACATGAACTGGCAACCAGGGAGCCCCACCGTCTGTCACTGGACACCGTGGGCCTGGAAGCATGTGCCAAATATCATTCAGAAAACACAAGCCTTCTGCCTAGTAAATACAACAAAAAATGCTTAACTGTCTCCAAGTTCCAAATGATAGGCTCCTATTGATTTCACCAGCCATGCAAAATAGCAGGGACCACAGGGCCAGGGTCTGGACAGAATGGACAAATAAGGATTTTAATTAAAATGGAAAACACAACTTAGAGCCAGTGTAATCATTTTTCTCCAATCTACTGTTGCTCTCTGAGTCCTCAACGTGTCAGGAAATACTTGGGGAACAGATGTGTAGTTCTGAGCCCCTCTGCTCTTCTTTGGTTATTTACCACCCTGCAGTGGGATACCTACATGTAAACCAAAGGCCTAGTCTATACACACACGATGTGGACGGCATCTGTCCTGAGCCAGCAGAAGCCAAGTTAGCCGTCCCTTATCTTTTCACACCAAGAGGCCCTTCCAGATCTCAGCAACCCTCCTAATGTACACTATTTGTATACTTTATCAAATACTGCCTGTAATGGACAATTTTGTTTGGCAATTGGCCATGAAAAAGGGTGCACGTGCTCTGAGCACCAAGCACAGTCAGTAAAAAATAACAGCTAATACTTAGTTTCCTAGCGGCTACAGCTCCTGACTCAGGAAGCTGAGAAGTCCCTTTGAGAGTCGCCAGTCAAGACCCAAGTCACCAGTCAAGATGGTTGGAGGACACCAACATTCAATGCTGGCATGTAAGTTTTTGCTGTGCAGCGTTGATTCAACTGTGGTAACATTAATGCAATTTCTGAATGCCAAACATCCTCTCCCTTCATTTCCAACATGTGATCTCAGCAGTTTAGAATCCATGTTATAGGCTGGTTACGAGCACTGCTATTGAAGCCTTGATTGGATGTCAATCTCCCCATAGGCCCACCTAGCCAGAGGCCTTGTAAAATTACTCCTGGCCTTTCAGTCTCAGTTTCTCAACCAGTGAAAACGGAAAATAATAGTATCTACTTCATAGTTTTCCTTTCTTTTCTTTTTTTTTTAAAAATTAAAACAGATACTGTAATAAAGCTCCCAATATGCTATCTAACACATGGTAGCGGCTCTATAATAAGTGGTTTTTTTTCTTCTTCTTCATCGCTGAAGGATTAAACTGTTATTTTTTGTCCTTAGCTAAGTAGTCACAGACTTGTACTAGACAGAGGGTGGAGGTGAAAATATAAATCCCTGAAAAATCAGTTCTGATTATTAATCTCAATACTTGGAGCACTAACCAATAAAGGAAGGCCGTCAGCACCTATGGAGGGCATATAACGCCGTGTAGCAACCTTGAGGAGCTGGCCACAAGCACGTTTTTTAGGGAATCGAGTGTTTTGAGTGGATTTGATCATTTCCCTCTCTCGGGCTTCTCTGTAAGTTTTTTTAGTGTCCCTGACTCATGAAATCCTATCGCCTCTAATTTGCACCATGCTTTGGAAAGCAGGTTGACATTCGGTGTGTATGTGTATGTGATTTTATTTTACTTTTAAAAATCATGCTCTGAGTTAAAGGCTTATTTTTAAAGACTGAAGGCTTATTACCTATTTATAAAGTACAAGACATTTTGTGTTTGGACGTTTTGATGTCTAATTTGGTTGCCCAGTGATCTTTTCCTGTTAAACCCCTGTTTCTTGGCTATGCCCTTGAGAGTTCAAGTTTGCCAGCAACGTCGTCTTCACACAAGTGATAGAAATTTTTATATAATGAGGTAAAAATCACAAATCTTAGTCAGGGAAAGTTAATTTCCTAGGAAATTGAGCAGAGTACACAGACTGTTAGCCTATAGATACTCTGCATTCAGGCTGCCTGTTATTTAATTTTTTTCCAATATATATTTAAAAGACAAACAAGGACATTTTATATTAAAATCTGGGTCTCCAGCTTATCATTAAAAATTGGGCAGTTTTGAAATGTCTGCTCCCAGAAATATGGAATTAACATACTTTCACCTATTCCTCCCAGTAAGTTCAGCTTTAAAACCCTGGCGTCATATGTGAAGCAAATATGAAAATAGTCTGAAAGGTGAAAAGAAGAGGCAGATGAACTACGGCCCTCAGGACCCGAGGAACAACACTGCGGTGAGTTCCTGAGATTCTTTTTTTTTTTTTTTTTTTTTGCCCTATATATTCCAGACTTGGAGCTAAACACACTGGCAACCCAGAAACATCAATAGGCACAGACAACAAAGTCTCCAACAGAAGTTGGCTCCTTCTAGCCAAAGAATTATGAAAGGAGCCGCCTAACAAAAGAGACAGCTTTTAGACAGTAACCACCTCACTCTATCCAAACTACATGGAAAAAACTATAGCCTCTCCCCATCTTCATCAATACAAGCCAAGTGGGGAGCCTAGATTCCCACGCCGCTGAGGAAGCAACAAGGGATTCCCACTTCAAAAGCAGTGGTTTCAGAGAAGGCTAAGAAGAGAGCCAGGATTTTCATCCCTTCCAGGAAGTAATGGGGTCATTCCCTACTCATAGGGAGCCTGGCCTTCCACCCCAGTCGTGGGAACAAGGTGGCCCTCTCGTTCTCTGCAGGGGTGATGTAGGAGGGGGCTTAGCCTAGAGTCAGTACTTTCACTATCTCCCAGTGGTTACGAGTCCTTCTGCCCCTTGTTAGCGGTTGCTGGTGTCAGCAGATGCCCTGTGTGGAGAAGTAATCAGGTACTGATACCCCTACCACTCAGGGAGGTATGAGTGGAGAGACCTACTGAGAAGCCAGAAATCCGACCCCTCCCCCAAACTCCTAACAGGGAGCTCCCTGCACTTGGGTGTTAACAAAGAGTGAATGGGGACCCTGGACTTCTTTTCCAACCTACCAATCATGAGATGGGACCTCTCTCATTCTCACAGAGCAGGATCAGAGGAAACCAGCTAGAAGAGAAGGTTTAAATAAGATCCAGAATCTCGTAATACCCAAAATGTCTAGTTTTCAATGAAAACAAATAATAATAATCACCTGTCATACAAACAATTAGGAAGACCTCAAATTGAACGAAAAGAAGCAATCAATAGATACAAACACTGAGATAACAAAGATTTTAGCATTATTTGAAATAGATTTAAAAACAGCCATAAAAAGGCTTCAGTGAGCAATTATGCATGCAACCGAAACAAGCGAAAGAGTAGAAAGTCTCATCAAATAAAACAAAGAGTCTCAGAAAACAAACAGAAGATATAAAGAAGACTCCAATGAAAACTTTAGAACTGAAAAAAACTAAATAAATAACAAAAAAGAGAGACTAAAGAAAAAAAAAAATGTACAGAGCCTCAGAGACCTACAGAATGATAACAAAAGACCTAATGTTTACGTTGTTAGAGTTCCAGAAGGAATAGAGAAAGAGAGGGGCTGAGAATGTAGAGAGGGACTGGGAAAGTGCTAAATACATCCAAACTTGCAAAAGACATAAAGCCATACATTGAAAGAAGTGAGTAAATCCCAAACAGGATAAATCCAAATGCATCCATATTAAGACATATTATAGTCAAACTTCTGAAAAGTCTGCAAAGCAGTGAGATAAATGACACTATGTAGAGGAAAACAATTTGAACGGAAGTTTCTCATCAGAAACCATGGAGGCCAGAAGGAAATGGCAAAATATTTTTCAAGTACTGAGAGAAAAGAACTTTCAAACAAGAACCATATATAAGGTGAAAATATCCTCCTAGGATGAAAGACAAAACAGGAAATTCTCAGATGAAGAAAAAATAAGAAAATTTGTAACCAGCAGACATATTCTACAAGAATGGTTCAAAATTGTTCTCTAAAACAGAAAGGAAACAATGAAAGAAGAAATCTTGCAAATAAAAGTAAAAAAATAACAGTTGAACTTCATCAAAATGAAACACTGTTACTCTTCAAAAGATCTTGTTAACAGGATGAGAAGACAATATACAGACTGAGGGAACGTATTTACAAACCACATATTTGATAAAGGACAGATATCAAGAATATACAAATATTTTTTTAAAACTCAACTTTCTAAAACAACAATGTACAACTTAAGAATAGGCGAAAGACATGAAGTGACATTTCACTAAATAGGACATACAAATGACAAATAAACACGTAAAAAGATGTTCAACATCATTAGCCATTGGAGAGATGCAGATTAAAACCACAATGAGATATTACTACAGACTTGTCAGAATGGCTAAATAATGATGATGATGGTGATAATAATTATAACAACACTAAGTACTGGCAAAAATGTGGAAAAACTGGATGACTCATACATTGCTGGCCAGATGTAAAATGGCACAGCAACTTTGGAAAACAATTTAGCAGTTATTAAACAAAGAAACAAACAAACAAACGACTAAATGTGGAACTGCCTTACAACTCAGTAATTGCCCTCCTAGACATTTATCCTAGAGAAACAAACCTTACACTTAAACAAAAATCTGTACACAGATGTTTGTAGCAAAATTTTTATTTATAACAGCCCAAGACTGGAAACAACCCAGGTGTTCTTCAAGGGGCAACTGGTTAAACAAACTCTGGTATACTCATGGCATGAAACACTACTCATCAATAAAAAAAGGAATGAGCCATTGATATACACAAAAATCAGGACGATATCCAGAGAATAATGCTGAGTGAAAACAGAGAATTCCAATGGTTACATGCTGTATACTCCACTTGTATAACATTCTTAAAAATAACAGAAGTGTAGAAATGAGACCAGATTCATGGTTTCCAGGGTTAAGGTAGACGTGGGGGTGTGAGGGAAGTGAGTATGGCCATACATGGACATCACGAGGAATCCTGTGGTGATGGGAATGTTCTCTATCTGGGCCATATCCGTGACCACATCATGGTGATCACACTGGACCACAGTTTGCAACATGTCATTGGTAGAGGGTGACTGAAGGGTACTATGGGATGTCTCTGTCTTACTTCTTGAAAATGCACATGATTTGAAAGGTATACCAAAGTAAAAAGCCTTATACATGTAATCTCTCTCTCTCTCTCTCTCTCTCTCTCTCTCTCTCTCTATATATATATATATATATATATATATATATATATATATAAATGTGTGTGTGTGTATATATATATATATATATAATATAAATTTTAATCAGGCAATCCAGCAAACTTGGACTAGAATTCCATCATGAAAACAAATGCCTATCTAGGACATCACTCATAATTTTAGGCTGGGCACAAAAGCTCTAATTATTATTAGTAGTATTATTATTATTTTACTACCCTTTTGATTTTATAATCAGTCTGCTTCACTTATTTGAAACCCCTGCCTGGCCAATATATGTCATTATATTCGTGACTTTTGGTGCAAATGAAAAAGAGAGACTGTTGTGACCCCTGGAAAAGATCCTGAGAAGCCAAATACAAGCAGCAGCGTTTGTCAACATATTTTCTTCTTAAGACAATTCTAAAATAATAAGATGTTGGTCTTCATCTTAATATGGTTAAACAACCATCCTCTGTCTAATGAAATGCATTCATTACCTGCTATGGACAAGCACTCTGCATAGTCGTCCTTGAAAGTGAAGGTCAACAATTCACAGGGGGAAATGCAAGTTTAGAGACTGATTTTACAAAGTAATTAAAATTGCCTTGAAGCAGTAGGAAAGACGGTAACCAAAATTATAAATCTTTTCCCTAAGCCTCTGCCTTTTGCGGCACAGACAAATGGCAATCATTGGATGGCAATGCCTCTGCCCGCTCGTTACTGCTATGCTGAGGCTTTGTTCTCTTACATTCCACATTTCCTCCCTGGAAGAGTGTTCACACTGCTTTTTTCATCAGTTGCCTAAGTGGGTTCCATCACTTTAGCAGAACAGACTACAGAGATCTTGCCTGCAAGCCTTTGTCTAATTAACTAATCCTGTGAGCTGTAACACCGTTGACTATTAACTTTTCAGATTATCCAACTACTTAAGGGGGTTGACTTGTTAATCACTGACAGCCCACTTGAGATGTGTGTGTCTGTGTGCATGTGTGTGTATTATATATGTGAGTGGAACGATATGTGTGTAAATATGTGCATGAATGATGCATTGGGTAAATTTAAGCACATCCAACAGAGAGCTACCATTTTCCTGTTACGACGCATACTGCAGCTAGTTGTCTAAACTTCATTCACCCTCATCATTGATCTTTGATGACCCCCACTCTCTGGGCATCCTTTTACTGTGCTTGGACATATTTATCTTACAAACTGCAGACCTTTGGATGGTTTGGTACCAGGAAAGCCAGTCATTTCCAGATACCCACATGGACTGCAACTCTGTCAATTCTGAACAGAGATCAATTTGACCCGTTTCTTCCCATTGGAAACTATGAAAAACCACTGAAGAAGTGTCTCTAGGAAGGAGTGGAGAAAGTCAATGCATGTGAATCAAATGTGCTTGTTTCCTAATCTGAGCTGATGTCACAGATCTTTTAGAAATCCAACAAAAAGTTTCATTATATGAGCATGTTTATAGTTTAAAAATATATACATTTAAAAGATCAATCAGAAAGCTCCTGGAGAATATCTTTTTTCCTTCTGATAACATGTTAATTGGATTGCTTGCATATTTCTTAAATATTGCAGGTGTCATGCTGCTATGTTTCAAGATGTAATAGATAACACATGGTCCCTTTATCCATAACTCCTCTGTAAATTTTGCCTATTACCAAAAGTGGAAATGCTAAGTCAACCTAAAAACAGTGCATTCACAGATTCCTTTTGTGTGTATTAGAAATCCTCCATGAAGGTGGTTTACTTTAAAATCGTTAAGCACCAAAGGGAACATAACACAGAACCCCACACACAAAAGAGAGAGAAGCTGACCTAGTGGGGGAATTGGATTCTCACTTACTTGGCCGCTCCCTGACCCTCAAGTTGGGCTCAGATGGACATAGTCTGAAAACCTGAGTGTGTATGCAAAGATTTCCAGTCTCTTTTCTCAGAAACATTTAAGAACAAGCCTGAACATACATACACTCCAAAATGCCTGGACATAGAATATCCCTGTGGTCTCTGGATGGACCAAGGAAAATATGGTTTAAAGATCTACAAAACTAGAAGATAGTATCCTACTCATTTAACGCACTAGGAAATAAAGGTCAAAAGCAATTGGCTTTCCGTTCCCCTGCACTGTAATACTGATATACTGGGGGATAAAAAGCCAATTCTGGTTAATGTCCAGAGCAGAAAAAGCAAATTCACAACTGTATTTTGCTCTTTAGCTTTAGAGCTACATGATGTTGCCTTTTAGAATCCGTTAGGGTCCCTGGAGCCATTTGCACAGGAAATGATGAGAGCGGAACCAGAATCTGCCGTCTCTGAACTTTATGAATTGTGAAATGCAACGACATTTCTGTGTGCTAGCAGTCCCAGCGAACCAAAGACACAGAGGGACACAATGCACCCTAGGAGTCTAGGTGTTTGCCATCATAATACAAGCCTGCGGGTTTGCATCTAGTATGCTTATTTGAATAACAATAAAAAGTCAAACGTCCACCTCACATTGGTATTTAGTCTCACTCCAAGTCTTCCCCCCCCCATTCTCCAGTTCAAACTGTTTAACATTCAAGCCAGTCAGCATGGTTACACCGCCTGCTAAAATTTCAGAATGAGACGTGGAAGTTTACTGAAGCCTTTGCCTCCTCAGCTCCACCTTCCCCACATGCAGGCCCCGCTGCTCTCCTCCCATCTTCCTCTGTGCCTCCTGAGATCAGGAGCCAGACAGATGGCTGTACCTTAGGCATCGGCTCAATTACCGTAACCAGAAAGACAGTCCCTCCCTCTCCTCCTCCCTGCGATGCAGCGCTAGAGAGGCAGCGGAGCGGGCAAAGGAGCCCACAGCCTCAAAATCTAATGAAGGAAAGAACAGAGCAGCTTCTTCCCATGTCGCTGAGTGTGGCCTTCTCATACAAGAGACTGAACATAGCACCAGATACTGAGAGGGAGCAGGGGCTGTTGGACCACTGATTTCTGAGCAAAACATCAAAGTAAAACATCGCTGGCAAGTCAAGCTCCCGTTGACAAATGCCCACACAGCGCCAGGCTTTGAGTTAGGCTCCTTGAATTGCGCAATTCTGCAATACAAGTATCTTTCTTTATGCGTGCCTTAGAGATGGAACCAGAAGAGACTCTGGGAGGTTAAGTGACGTGCGAACTGCACACACTTAGGGAGTGCTCATGCTGACATTGGGACTGAGAGGCGTCTGACCCTCAGTCCGGCCTTCATTACCAAAACAGTAACTCAGAGTAAACGGCAGTCTTAGAATGTTCTATCGCATCCCTTTTGGTCACTGAATTTGTAATTGTCTGAGAACCCCTGTCCCCCAATTTTCTCATGAATGGAAGTAACCACATCACAATCCCGATGAATCCAAAAAGGAAAACATCCACTCTTATTGACCAGTATATGCAAGTGCCTCTCAGACATCATGAACATGGAGACAAAGAAGAGGGACATATGAGACATCTCGTGAAGAGTTGACAGGGATAGGTCTCAGTTTCCACCGCTGGAAAATGAAGATAAGGTGCCTGCCTTGACGGGTTAATGTGAGAATGCCAAAATGGGATGTATGCATCTCCTAATAACAGATGCTCAAATTGCGACGGACTTTAACACCACCACCATCAACTGCATCCCTGCCGTCAGCAGCATCTAGCCATTAAAACCTGCGGTGGCTGTTAACTTAGTGATCTCCAGAGTACAAGCACCACTCTTCCAAATGACACCTGCCAGCGTGTCTCGGTTCAGAGCTCTAAAGGGTTAGCACAGTAGCACTTTCTGAGGCTGGACACACAGATACCCCTCGCCCCATGTGGGATCCAGCTTTTGCTGCAGGAAACACTTTGTCTAACACTGAAAATCTGAAACTGAGATGTTCTAAACATATCACCCATTCTTCTGAAAATCAGAGAGATGTTTGCCCTGTGTTTTAAATGGAAATTATTGAGTTCATCATAGAAATGATCACACAGGAAAAGGATTAGTTGTTTATAATTAATTCATTATCTGTCCAGAAAGGTGGATGCTGGTAACTGAAAATTATGTTGTTTACGGGGAATGAATGTTGGAGGTGGAGATGTAGGACTTCAGGGACTGGGATGGGTCTAAATTACTCTGCATAATAAATAGTGACATAGAAAGGTCTTAAGAGAGTAGGGAAGTGCAGAGACTGGAACCAGAGTAATTTACACACCCTGTGAGAGAGGATGTAAAACAGCGTATTCATATTTTGAGAGGGAGAAAGAGAATGGGTGGTCAGCTCCACAGGAGTCTGCAGAGTAGAATGCTAACTAGGTCATGTCAACTCTTGGTGTTCCATGCCCTCACCTAAAAAAAAAGATGGGGGTGGGGGCTAACAGCACCATCTACTTTCAACATTTCTCTTATGTGTATGTGAGGATGGAGTCAACGTTTTCTATTATTTTGTTATTATGAGATTTGCTTCAATGATGACATGGCACAAGAACTGAGGTGACAAATTCAGAAAGAAGTGATAACAAGGAGAGCATTCTGCTCTGTATGAGACACTCCTTGAAGGCAAGGACCTTGTTTCCCACCAGTCGTCTATTTCCGGGAGCTGGCAGAGAACCTGCCTTAAAGAACACCTGTAAAGCTGTGTTAAAAATAGTAAGGATTTACACAGAGGCAGCTGAAGGGGGAGGGAGAGAGAGAGAGAGAGAGAGAGAGAGAGAGAGAGACATTTAAAAGGCCTTAGGCCACTTTTGTCTTTCTTAGTGTTTAACTGTCCTAAACATGTTTTTCAAATCTATTGTTAATTTTCAGGATCTACATAAGAATTTTCATATAAATTTTGTAATATATTTCCTCCTGCTTTGTCAAACAAATACAATGTAAGTTCTCTTTTAGGATAGCTTCTGCTTCGTTAACTGGGAAACAAAATATAAATATGCCCAACTGCTCGGAAATTTTTAAAACAGTACTCAAAGAACAGGAGCTGGCCATTGATGTGACATAAAGTCAGCATCTGTGACCTACCTTTAAAACATCTTTCTGTTTTGGAAAGTATGTGCTGAGCACTAAAGCGACGATATGTCAACAAATATGTCTGTAAAAACCAGGTAGCAATTTTTTTTTCCCACATTCTAGGGTGTGTAGCAACTACCCCACTCTCCCACTGTAGCACAAAAGCAGCCAGAGAAAATACTTAAATGAATGGGTATGTCTGTGTTCCAATAAAACTTTATTTACTAAAACAGCGAACTAGCTGGATTTGACTCTCGGCAAGAAGTGTGCAATTCTGGCCAATCATTAGCTTGAAACTAAGCATGGCTTACCAAGGATCTCTCAGAAGAGGAGGGCTACCTTATCACACAAATTTTGTCACAATGTTGAATTAGCACAAACAAGATATTAATGGTGAACAATGTGGGGGCACGAACTACTATAATGTAACTAGAGGAAATTGCTTGTATTTAGGAGCTTGCTGATATGAAACAGATACATTTTTGTGGGCCACAAGCCAAAGCTGTGCATCTCTTGAGAAGACAGACGTGAAAGTTAACTGCTCCTGTGACAGTTATTTGACAGTTATTCTGACCTATTTGACAGAAAGTTGACCTTTTCGCACAAGATATGTTTAGTTCCTGCTTGACTACTCCTGCAAATTGTTATTTGGCTAATTATTTTCTGGCACTGAGGTTTGTCAGTGAGTATTAGAATCACCAATGGTGACATCAAATTGTTTATGTTCTTACGTCACTTCTTGTTTTCCTATCTCTATCTTATTTTGTGTGTACAAGATAGAAGATGATAATTCATTTACCAAATGACCAAAACTGTTGATAGTTCAAGTTTCAAGATCCAGAAGGACCCAAACCCCCAGAAAGCAGCTCCTATTATTTCTGGCTGAAAAGGGTATCTAGGTGGACATGCTAATTAACTAGAAGGAGGGAATCCTTTCACAATGTATACTTATATCAAATCAAATCATCACGATGTATACTTTAAATAGGTTACTATTGGTCAATTATACCTTAATACATCTGAGATAAAAGTTTTAAAAATTAACAACAACCCAAAAAACACAAAAAACACTAAGGAGCAAGAATTTGGATAATAGTTTAAGAGTTCCTTTATACAAGCCTTTATTAAAAGGATTGTTTGTAGTCTATGCCTGCGATTGTAGTTAGGTAGTAAATCAATAGGTGACAGGAAACAGAAGATTAGAAAATGCAGCGCCTGATACAACATTTTCATGTGAATTTAAAAATAACTCAATAACATCAATCTCAAAATTATGTACTTGCTTGCATTCCTACATTTCCTAATGATCCCTCAAGGTATACCATTATATTTTTACAGCCATTAGCACTGCCATTCACCAGAAACATAATGCTGTAATCACTCAGAGGTTCAAGGAAATGAAAGTCTCTCACATTTGCCTACTACCCTCTGTTGTCTAATATAGTATCAAATGTTACAACAGTGTAAACTCTTCCATACATGCGGATAAAAGCCTCTGCGGGAGACAGCTGTGATGAACAGCCTGAAACATAGAGGTAGCTTCTGATTTTTGAGGAAATGTTCCCTCCCAAAGCAATTACCAACATCCCTCATGCTATGAAATGTGTGTGTCCTAACACGGCTGCCTGGAAAGTGAATCTGCCTTCTTCCTTACCTTTGATTATAAAAATGGAGGGTCCCTCTTGTGGGGAAAGAATCAAGGCTCCAAGAAGTCATCAAAACCCTGCTTTCAAAAGACACACATTTTTTTTTTTTAAATCCTGGAAATGGACAACGAAACCCAGATTTGATCAATTAATATAGGCCTTCTGAAGGGTTGCTAGAAACGCTAAACAGTCAGGATTTGGGGGAACAACAACTGAGGACCTAAAGCACAGACGAACTTGCGAACAAAAGAAGGGCGCACACAAGAATCAAACGCCAGTCAGAATCTATCAAATTATTTCCCAGATTCACCAGCAGGATGATGTGCAGTATTCTCTGGGGATTCAAATACAACTTCATAACACTGCACAGAAACAGCTGGATTTTAAAAAGTAACAGGCTAATTTGGCCGGCAGGACTGGTTGATGATACAGAGCAGAGGCAACAACTCAAAACATACTGAGGGATACACCAATAAAGCAACGTGTTTCCCATAAACCACAACTAAAGAGATCGCAGGTGGGATTAGATGGTCCCTACTTATAAGAGGTATCACAGGACAGTTCCATTTTGTGATTTGGCACGAGTTGTGTCCCAAAATATCAATCATCTATGTACCTGGGTATCTGAAACCTCCTATAGAATGGAAATGTCCCAATTACTGCACCATACTGGGAACTTTATATTCACTCTCTCTTTAAACAACACGACAACCATTTTATCCAGGTACCCCTATCCCCATTTTACAGATGATGAATACAGCAGAAAAAACATGTCTTCAGTTACCTGAAAGCAGCAGAGGCTGACTGTGATATCTGGTTTTAAATCTAGATGTCACCCAGAAATGCCATCTCCTTTTTGTTTCTCTTCTATGTATTCTATTGTTTCTTAACAACAGGTTAAATTTCTACAATGTGAAAAATGACCTCAAATTTCAGGAACTGAGAAAGTACTCTATAGTCAACTACCTTTCATTATTATCTAAACTTTGGAAAACTAAATTTTATCTCCAGTAAGAAGACACTTCAAAAATAAATGATTTTACAACTCTTAAATTCCATGATCTCTGTGTTAACCTGCCTTTCCCTTAGACCCATGTGTTTTTATGTGATTTGATATATATATATATATACACACACACATATATATGTATATATACATATATATGTATATATATGTGTATATATGTGTATATATAAATATATATATATGAATGAATTAAAATGCCTTCCAGGGCAATTTTGCACCTCTCCTTGGGATGATTAGTGACAATGTGCAATCTCACAATCATGATTGATGAATGTTGTAATAAGGAAATGCGGAAAGGAGAGACTTGACTGGTTGAAGTAGGAAGAGTCAGACATCCCATAACTGGGACCTGCCTTCATTCAGTCCTGCGTTTTTCCACTTAGCAAGCACTGAGTGTGCACCTCCACAGAGGTAGGAACTATGTGAAATACGGTGGACCGAAAATGAGTAAGATATGGACTCTGTCTCAGGGACCTCACCCACTCCTCAGAAGCCAGACCCAAGCACAGATAATTAAGTAAGTTCATCATCAGCAGTGTCAGTACCATCAGCAAGATCACTTAGGGGCTATACTGTAAAAGCTATCCAATCCCCGCCTCTGCAGTTTGATTGGAACAAGAGTGAGCACATGACCCAAGCTAGGCCAATCAGAGTATTTTCTCTAGGAATATGGAAATATTTGGAGGTAAAGAAGAGACGAATTGAAATTTGCTGTATTCTAGTAGTACCTGTAATGCACATGGTGGGGGAATGTGAGGTCAGAAACTCCTGCTCATAAACAGATAAGCAGATGCAGAAGAAGACTGTTTGCCGAGTAAGAGAAGAACAAAGCAGCTGTACAGATGAAGGAGTGAGAGTCTGTGCGATTTTCCAATCCCTAGTTCTAGTACCTTCTAGGCCTGAGTATACTTCTGCAGTTGGATTCACAGAGTCAGCCCTAAACCCTTAGAATATATTTTCCATTTCAGCTTCAATTAACTAGCATTAGTTTCACAAATTTGGAACCCAGAAAGCTCAGTGTAAGAAGCTATCACTTAAACTTACATGAAGTAAAATCATTTGATAATACCATCACCCACACCTCATCCCCAACACCCTATCACCCTACTAGCAAAAACCCTTTAAAATGGCTGTCAAGTCCACCTTTCCCTTTGTTTATCCACATGGTGGCTTCAACTTCCCAGGAAAGTCCCTTCACTGTTTTCCTTTGTGCTTGGCTCACGTAAGAGTTAGCTGTTTCGGGTAATAAAATCTTAGGCTGAAAAACTACTTAACGCATTTTCTGTCTGACCTTGCACATATCGTGGGCATCCAGATGCCTAGGTACAATCTGATGATGTTAACAAGTCCGTCTGCCAGTTTGACTTGCTAAGCAAACGTCGGCAACATTAAATGCCCAAGGTACGTAAACTGCTGAAGAAATATTATTCATATGGCAAAAGAGACACGGCCTGGTGATGGAATTGTGGCTCTCACTTCGAGTAGGGGAAGACATAGGAAGCAAACAGGTAGAAACATCTTGACTCAGTGCTTGTTTGGGTCCGTTATGGGGAAGATTCTGCAGTGTAGCGATTCCGTATCCAAGACCCTAGTGAGGTGAGAGCTTGTGTTCCTCTGTAGCTGTTGGGGAAGGGGGTGTTGGAGACTGTGACACACACTCCATGGGAAAACAGCTCCGAGTTTAGGAACAAAACACGCAATACTCAACTGGTGCATTTCCTAAATCACGCAGGAATATATTTACATATGCAGTAACAGCCAAAGTGTTCAAGCATGCCCCATCTTGTCTACTGCATCGAGATTTACAAAGCAAGAGAAACTGAGAAGGTGGGTGTAGGTGGAGGAGAACGTGTCCCCAACGGCCAGGAGCATGTGTTCACAAGGTTAACGCTTCCATGCTAGCTAGCCCTGTAGCCAAATTATCAATCTTTCCATCCAATCTTTTCAAACAATAAACAACGGTATCTAAAATATAAAAACACTGCCTCTTCTTTTCCAGACCAACCGTTTAGCAAAATTAACATTTGGGAGAACATGAGACATTCCATTGCACATAAAATAGGCACCCTGGCTAGTGGGAATTCCGTATTTGACCTGGTCCCAGCTGCCGTAGATGCAGGACAAACGAAGAAATATGTTTTTACTCTTCATTAGAATGAACAGAATTACCTAGCATTTCTAAATGTTTTATAAATCAAGAGAGCAGATACCAGAATGGTGAAGGCTGGCATACAAAAGGGCACTTTAGAAATATTTAAAAATTAGAAAGGTAGATTGAGGGGGGGGGATCATTATTTTAGGATATGGGGAATTGTCAGAATATAGATTAAAATCCAAGTAGGATATGTAAAAATCCATGAGTGGGTCCATTTCGTAGAATTCTAGTCTGAGGTGAAAACACTTAATTCTCCGCTTCAATCTGCTTTTTTCCCCTTGGGTAATATGCAATCGTTCAGTCTCTAAGTCCACACACATGATTTTGAATTCCAGCTTGAACACATTTTTGCTATCCGTTATCCCTGAGCGAAATTCTTAGCCTTATTCTCTCTTCACTCCTTTGCAAAATGAGGATAATAATCCTCGTTTACTAGACCAGCATTACAAAGATTTACAGTGACTGCTCACATAATACAGTAACATGGTGCCTAACACAAAGTAAGCACTCATATGTTCTGGCAGGTCTGCATTCCTTCGTTCACTGACTTAACAAAATGGTAGAGGGAAGTGAACATGATTTGCCCCAAGTAATACAACTGGATTGTAACAGAAGTGTGTTTAGGCATCTTAATAACTCAGGGAACCTACAGCCTAGCACTGTACCCAGAAAGTTCCTGGAGTTATCTTCTGAGGCAGATGTTTGAGACCAGAAAATGTACCTTCTTTAATCTTCCTTTTTGCACTGAGGTTTGTTAAACAGCTGTTGGGTTTGCAGCAATCCTGTCCCCTGCCCCTCGACCCCCATTATGTCCCCCATGCCACCCATGCCTACCCCACCCACCACCAGTGCACACACACTGCATCATCTAGGAAAAAAGGTGGAAAGCATTGATAATTATACATTGTTGCCTTCTTCCTCCGACCTGCCAAGTCGCGCCATCTTAGAATTTCATAAACACAGGAGTGGGGTCCTTCTTTCATTCACTGGGCACCAAAAGAAAGAAAAGGAAAAAAAGAAAAGGAAACAGAAAAAATAGAAAGAGAAAGAACTGAAAAGGAAAGAAAAAAGGTGACTGTTATTGAGAGTTTCTTGTCTTTCAGGTAGTGAAATGAGAGTTTTCCTTGCATTATTTATTCCAACTCCCACCGAAAGGTGCCTGTATTATAAAATTTTAAATTGAACATCATTATAAAGCTGTTTTATTGTATTTTTTAGAAACCTGTATTTAATGTAATCACCATTTTAATAATGAGGGCCACTGGCTCCAAATCCACACTTGGTAGAGCCTGGTTTTCAATCCAGTCAGATTCTACAACAGGACGTGACTATCCCCCTGGAGAACACTAAGGGGATTGGAAGACCCAGGGGACTTGCCTGTCTACTCCAGGGAGATGCAATGTGTGTCTTTCAAATTAGAACAATTACAGAGTAATATAAAAAAAGTGAGAATTTATTCAGAATAGACTATTATCCATACATGTTGGAGGAAAACAACGCACGCACCCACACGCGCAGGAGCACACACACACTCACAAAATCCCTGTGGTGGGAGACAAAGCAAAGAGGTTTTGAAGGATATAAATATTGAGGCTTTAATATTTCAATTCCTTACTTGTGACCTGCTTCTTCCAGAACAGAGAGCAATGGTACCCTTAATCCTCTGCCTAGGAAAACCATCAACTCCGTCCTCCCTGTCTTAATTCATGCTTCTCTCTTCCCCTGGATGGGGATGATAACGACGATGATGATACCAGTGATGACACTATTATTACTGTAATAAACGCTAGCATTTACTGAAACCTTAGTTTGCATTAGGACCTGTGCTGAGGATTTTATGGGCCTGATCTCACTTAATGGTCAAAACAGCGGTAACGAGTAACAACAACTGTTTCTCCCCATTTTACAGATGATAAATCTGAGATTTAAAGAAGTGCAATAACATATTCAAGGCCACGCATGCAAAGATGGGACCAACATCGCAGCCTCTACATCATACGTGCTGCTCTGTCACCGCCCTTATGCTCTTCATCTAATGGGGTGGTCTTGAACTTCAGCAAACATCAGAATCACCTGGGCAGCTTGTCAAAACACAGACTGTCATTCCACTTTCAGAATTTTGTACGTTTGGGATGGGGAGGGTACAGCAATCTGCATTTCTAACAAGTTCCCACGTGACTCTGATATTCCTGGTCCCTGGGCGACACTTGAAGAACCACTAAGCTAATATAATTTCCCTTGCTTTTGCACCTGTGAAATGGGACACTGGCAGGAGCCAACTCAGAGAGATCTTGTGAGGATTTAAAAACTCAGTGCATGGAAAGCAATTAGAGCGAGCATCCCCGGCAGAGCAAGTGATTGGCACATTGTGGTGTTGGTCATTCTCAGTGTTTATATTGTTTGAGGCCAAGCTCAGACTTCACTAAACAATCTAGACAGAGTAATGTCCCTTTCCATGTCTTAGTATTGCCTTTGGGCCACTCCATGTCAATGATTGCATAATGCTCTACGTTAATTATAGAGCTGTATTTGATGCCTATCCATGATACATGGTCAACACTATAAGACAGAATGCATCTGTTGATTTAGATTGTTTCCTGGTCTTCCTGGTGCCTACCACAGTGACCTGGAAGCATTTATTGACTTGTTTGTTACTTAATAATGAAATGATTCAAAAGCAGCGACTGAAACCAGAATAAATTTAAATTATATTAATAGATTCAATTTAGCAGAAGATTTAGTAAGATCCCTTAGGTATCCTGATTCAGAGTCTAACGCCAGCCCTCAGTTTGTTGCACAGACCTAGATACAGCCATGGAAGAAGAGATAAACAGCCAATGTAATTACAGTGACATAATGGTTAAACTTTTATAGCTGAGGGGAGCAGCAAATAGGATTTTAAAAATCAAATTAAAACTGTCATTCCACAACATTAAGTTTCCGGAATTTTCATTTTTTAATATTAATAATTTTTTTTCTTCCAAAAAGGAACAAACAATGCTAATTCTACTGCTACAATACTGTTAATGAAGAAATAAAGAATAATTTATCATTGCATAATTAACACAGTACAGTTAAGCATGTTTAATGATTTTGTAGAATGGTGTCTCATAACTAGATGGTACTTGTTAGTCATAGTGAAAAAAAGAACGATGCTAGGAATCATTAATAACGACGGATAAACTGAACAGAAATTGATTTTACTCTTTTATATAAAGTGTTTACAAGATTTCTTGGTGTATTTTGGCATTGGTGTATTCCTGAATCTGTCGGTGACCAGATGGTTAGTAAAACATTTTATCTGATTTAAGACTAAGAAATAAAAGGCTAAGAACGCAACCCATGCAAATCAACAAGCTTTCTTCTTCTCTGCTTTCAAATGGTACCAAGTCTGAAGTTGACTGGTACATTAGCCTTTGAAGTCAGAAGTATATTATTATCTTCACCCATTCATAATCCTTACATTTATCAGATGTAATGAGGCTATTTACTGGAATTTTCTGTTCAAAACATTTAAGGGGCCAGGAGGTATGAAGAGGGGAAAAAAAAAATCAAAGAAGATGAACTAAAGGTAATAAACATGATCGTAAAACTACTTTTTCTTTTAATGTTGTTACCAAAAATAGATGTATGAGGTATTGAAGGTTGTATCTATAGGAAGTGCTGCAAAGATATCAATATTTACATTTGATTGAAGCAAATGTATATCCAGGTTTGACTTGTCAGCTGGGGGGGTGAAGGGGTGGGGTGTACCATTTCCCCATTGGAGAGGTGTAAAACAGGTGACCCATATGGCCACATCCAGTGTGAAGACAAATTTACTTGATTCACATATCATTTAAATTCATATTTTAGTTAGTGTTCAACATCTACAAATTGAGAAATTAACACATAAAATATATTATTTCCAGCTGCTCTTCAGGAATCAGATCATCCAGCGACACTGAACCTGTGACATATAATCTGCAGGGACTTGTGTCCCCAGATCTCGTTTTCGATGTTTCCTGATGTCTGACACTCACTCCAATGTCATTTCCATGACCTGTTTGACCTCTGTTGCCACTTTCATTTTTGACACTGGTCTACTACCAGTGGTTCTGAAAGCATGGTTCCCAGACCAGTAGCATCAGAGTCACCCATGAATTCGTCAGAAGTATAAATTATCAGTCGTATCCCAGGCCTACTGAATCGGAAAGGCTGGAGATAGGACTCAGTGCCACGTTTAACAAGCCCTTCATGTGATACGATGCCCATTTAAGTTGAAGAACCGCTGGTCTAGAACATTTTTCTGGCATATTCAAGTCTTAAGATGCTTATTTATGTTTGTCTTGCTTTCATTTCCAGAAATCTGTGAAGGATCAATAAAACGGGGACACTAATATACATCTTTTTGTTCTTGTAAGCTGTTGTGAACTTTCCACTGCACACATTGAAACTGAGGGACAAAGAGTCATTTTGTGAGTGAAGCCACAACCCTCTATCACTCAGGTTTTCTGTATTTCCACTGAAGTTTTAATAGAGTTAGGAATGCCGTTTCATCCATGTCCACACGTATTTCTCAACAGCAAGGTGGGCTGAGCTTTCATGATAGAAGAGAGCTAAGGGGTAAAGAACCTGGTTTTGATACCACGGAATTGTACACTAGCCAAGTCCAAGACAAAGATGTTTTGTAGAACATCCACATCGCTCCCCCTACCTTCTCCTAGGCTAAGCACAGATCCAAGGGCAGGGCACTGCACAAGGTCACTCATGACACGAAGGGGTTTCATTTGGGAGACGGCAATGCAACCAACTGCCCCAGTATCTGAGCACATCTCTCAACAGCTACACTGACCTCAGCGGCCATGTTTCTCTGCACTTTTTGTTACATGAGAAAATATAACCTTCATGTTTTTAAGCTTCTCTTAGTTGAGTTTTTTTTTTTTCTGTTTTGGTTGCTGTTGATTTGTTCTTACTTACAGCTTAACACATTCCTAACTGATAGGAACACTGCATCTATGAAAAAAGAGAGCAGATTTTGCATACAAAGAAAATATACAACAAACCGTGCCAAAGTAAGGTTAGTCAAAGACTTTATTTCCCCTTTCTTTTCTTAAACTATCAGTAGCATGTTTCAAAGGATGATTTTTGTTTCTTTCTTTATGACATATGATAAGCAAATGGGTATATCTCTCCCTTCACCTTGCCGTGGCTTCTTGATTTCTTAACTTTAACCATATATGCTCTTAGTCTTCATCTTTTGAAATATGAGTATAATTTTTAGAATCTATTCTCATATAAAAATTGATTCTCATGGAACTTAACTATTACTCTTCTTTGGATTTTCTCTGGCTCCTTTTTCTCATCCTTGACATATTTTAATTATTACCTTACTTTGCATTTATGTGTACTAAGTATATTTTCTATTCTACTTTTGAAGTATTTACATCTCACTAGTCCATTTAATTATAGTACAAGTTTCAGGAAAGATTTGATATTGATTGGGAATCCTTTTTGATTTATCTTGTAATACTGTTCTAAGTTTTCTTTGCTTAATTTGTATATATTCCTATGCTGAAGCTCTTCATTTTTTTAAAGTTTTTTTTTAGTTATATGGATTCTTTCTTTCCTTTGCCTTAATTAATTTGACATTTCACTGCCAGAAAATATTAGATACCTGTTATTTCATTATTTTCTTTCCAAATGATTTATTTCTCGTCAATTCTTGTCCCAGCAAAACAAATTACAATATACCAAAAAGTTTAGATAAATTGGTATTTGTCACAATACTGTTTATAAAAACTAAGTGTTTGGAAACAATTGGCTTCCAAAAGTAGAAGAATGAATTAATGAATTGTAATACTACCTCCCTTTGCAACCTTCTAAAAGAATACAGCGAAACGTATCAGTATGTAAGTATATCTAGTCACAAAAGCAGTTTATGAAGCATTATATAGGATATGATTGTATACTATGATGGGGTAATAGGGGAAAGTTGTATTATCTTTTATGCATATTCTATTTTTTCTGTATAACCTAGTTTATTGATATAGTACCTTAGGTTCTTCCATCAAAATCTTGATCTATATGCCTGTTAAACAGAAAGATCCCATCTTAGCATGGTGATGCATGAGAAAAAAGCACAATTTTCATTCCAAGAGTGTTGAGGAATAATGTAAATATCTTTACTGAACATATACAGAGAGACTGATGGAAAATTGCATCTCACAATATTTAGCAAACCTCCTTATCTTTTTATACACAGCAATAAATATTCCCAAAAATTTGTTACCACCTGAACTCCCCCAAATCTCATGCCACACAGCAGTTACACCACTTTCCCTTTTTCTTTCTCCCCAAATCCTCCAAAACTTCTCTCCCTGTCTCTAGTCTTTCTCTTGTCCTAATCCCTTCTTCGCTCCCTAGATACTATTTCACTAAGAAAATCAATCTCCATGTATTATCCTTTCTGTTGACTCTCCTTGTAACTACATATTTGGATAGAGAAGCAGCCAAACACAAGACCCTCATGAACAGCGTGGCAGGAAGACGGTAGGAGGAAAAAGGATAAATCGCATTGATTCTTCAAGACTTTTATTACTAACGGTCCTTCCATTCCATTATACGTTGAGGTTCATACTTTAATTTTAGTCCTGATTACATCTTGTATAAACATCTATTACCTTTGTGATCAGTAAAACCCAAAAGATGAATGCCGGCAGGAATTCCCTCACAATCTCCACTATTCCCATTGCCCTAGTAAGAGAGGTGCCCGTCACCTCTACCTCTGCTTCTTTGTTTCAGATCAGGTACTCATGAGGCAGCATGGCTGGACTGATGCATTATATTTCTCATGAGGATAACAACTGGAGAGATTCTACTTATTCCTCAAAGTGTTCACATCACCCCTTGTCAAGGGTTGCTAACCCTGCATGCCTGCTTTTATTTGTAGCCAGACACTGTGGGAATACCAAAAACAGAGAGACAATATCTAACTCATTCACTTGCATCTCATGCAATGCAAGGGGGCTGGCTCCAGAAAATATTCCCAAAGGCGCTTCATACAGGGTGGGCACAACTTCATGTAGGATGGCATCCAACAGGGGAAAACCAAAGCCAAAGCTAAAGCCCAAAGAATGCATAATGAATGCGAATAAAGGGCATTCAACAAAACAACAATCACAGCCCCATCATGTTTCCCAAGACATTTTACAAACCACCATCAAAAACTTATTGTTTCCAAACATTTCTTTAATAAGCCTAAGTTCCAAACAATTCTGGGGAGGAAAAAAAACAATGTAGTAGCACGTATCCCAATGACATCACTGTATATCTAATAAAGGACAGAGCACAAAGTAAAAATAAAGCTGAAATCACACCAAATCTCAACTTTTGAGCACGTGGACCTCAGTGCTGCTGTTTCATTTAAATCAACACTGACATAAATATTTTAAAAATTTTCTAGTTGGGGATTTTATGCTTTAACTGAAATAGCCTAATATTCCTTGTTCTCTCAAAACATTTACTTCTCATAAGTGGACAAACATCAAACAAATATAGCTATGAAAATCAAAGCAACATATAGTTGAAATCTATGTTTTCAAAAAAAAGAAAGAATTTATATTAAATGCCAATGGTGTACATAAAACTCATAGAAAACATACCAAGAAGAAACAGGAAACAGAAGTTGATACTTAGCTTGTCATCACTAATTAGAACCAATTCCCTTAACCATTTCATTCATTCTTGAAAAGAGAAGTGCTTTTAAATGAGACACATGCCTTAAAGAAAGAACATGGCTTTTAGCAAGCACCCTTTGGAAATAGGACCTTCATAATGGTGTAATTTCTGATACATTAAATAAAAGTCCTCATTACAATCATCGAGAAAAAAAACGCGATTTTACTCTTTATCCTAAATGTAAAGGACATTACAAAGAAAGAAATTGTGCCATTCAAGAGCTTGCAATTTGCAAGTGTCAATAAATCTTATTAAAATTCTTTTTATGATTCTTCATTTCTTTTACAATTTGACAGTACTTTGGGACTCAGATTTTGACTGCAGAGCTCAAGACACTAGAAAAAGAACTTTCAGTAGTACAGAATATATAACAACATGAAACAAAAATAAATTCTTAGTAGCAACAAATAATTTCTTATCACACTTCAGATAAAATCTAAATGCGCTTGTTCACAGGGCCTATGAGGAACTACTTGATTGAGAACCTTCTGTTCTCAGCCCTTCAGCTTTATTGACTCTACTCTAGACACAGAAATCTTTTTTCCATGCCTTGAACTAGCCACACAGTGTCTTAGCATCTACTGTCCCCCCCTTTTTAGAAGGGTCTGTCCTCAAAGCTATGTATGGTTGCCTCCTTGACCCTTTCTCACCATTCAGGTCTTAGGTGACATGCTCCTACAAAGAAGGACCTTCCTGGAGCACCTTATCTAAATTCAACACTCCTTACTTCCCATCAGATATCCTTTTTTATTACTTCATTATCAGCAGTCATCACTCTCCCTAACAAGCTAATTATTTTTTTTCCTATTTATTGTTCAGCTCCTTTTTTTTTTTTTTTTTGTAACGTAACCTCCATAAGAGGAAGAGCCCTATATTTCCCAAGTCCAATAAATCCTTGCGGACTGCATTAAGACAAGGGCTGATTAATCGGCTGACTCAGATAGAATTTACTCTACCTCAGAAGTCGGATAGCTACATGAAGGGATGCCTTTGGCACACATGCATGACAGACAGCTCCCATGTCATCTCCATGAGGAGCACAGCAGGGAGAAGAGCGTTTTCTCTATGAATTTAGCACTAAACATGGTTCTGAAAAAAAATGGCTTTCTCGCTGAGCTTTGTTTGAAGACTTTGGAAGAGGCAACTCTTAGATGGGCAAGGTCTGAAGAAGGCAGCTGTTCATGAAACTGTCCTTTCTCTCTTCTTCCCCTTTCTCTTCCTGTTTCTGCACACTTTTACTATGATCCTTGGAAGTTTGGATGCCCATGGTCACCGTGCCAGTTGATCTCTAGAAGTGTAAACCATTCACTGGGTAATCTTTATTATAGAAAATGTCTTTTGTTTTTTCCCATGTTAGTCAAGCAACTTGTATTAAATATCTCAGACAAAGGAAAACCAAGACATAAAATAATTTACCAACTTTTACTTCAAATTGATTTGCAGGCAAGCTTTAAATGTGCCTATCCATGTTCCTTTCCCCTGTATACAATCCCATCTGGGGTAGAAAAAGGGGATGTCACAGTCATAGTAGAATCTTCAGAGATTTAGTTTGCAACAATTTAGACTGTTGTCAATTCTAGGGTATTTGAGGGCAATTGGGCATGTAAAAATTATTTATAGAGCACCAACAATGCACTAAACATGCCCTACATACTGCATAATGGGCATAATTAGGGGTATAACTGATTATTAATATATTAATAATCTTAATGAATAAAGGAAGAAATACCACTGTATTGATAAATGCTTAACATATCATTTAAGAAAACTCAACCTCCATTCTTGGTTTTTGAAACTAAATTAATTGTGAAATAGGTATTGACAGCTATTTTAATATGAAAAATAATGAGAGTGCTAAATTTTTAATTTTTAAAATTATTTTTTATATTTTAAAAATCATTTAATTCCCTTAACATCTTTGGGAGGTTAGTTAGTTAGTTAGTTAGTTAGTTAGTTAGTTAGTTAGTTTGTTTGTTTGTTTTCCTCATTAAAATGTTAAATCTAAAACTCAAAGAGGTTATTCTAGCATACAAAGCTATAAAGTTAAGAACAAGAACCTGACACCAAGACACATCATAATGAAAATGCCAAAGGTTAAAGACAAAGAGAGAATCTTAAAAGCAACAAGAGCCAATCAGTTAGTTACCTACAAGGGAGCTCCCATAAGACTGTCAGCTGATTTCTCAACAGAAACTTTGCAGGCAAGAAGGAATTGGCACAAAAAAATTCAGAGTGATGAAAAAAAAGGACCTACAACTAAGATTACCCAGCAAAGCTATCTTTTAAAATCAAAGGACAGGTAAAGAGCTTCCCAGACAAGGGAAAGCTAAAAGAGTTACCACCAAAACAGTATTATAAGAAATGTTAAAGGGATTTCTTTAAGAAAGAGAAAAAAATAATAATATGAATATAATGTCAGTAACTACATATCTATCAATAATTACTTTCAATGTAAATGGGTTAAAAGCTCCAATCAAAACACATAGGAAGGCTAAATGGGTAAGAAAACAAGACACTTACATATGCTGCTTACAAGAGACTCACTTCAGATTGAAAGGCACACACAGATTGAAATTAAAGGGATGGGAAAAAGATATTTCATGAAAATGGAAACAAACAAAAAAGCTGGGGCAGTAATACTTATACCAGACTGTTTTAAAGTCTGTTTAGAGTTTAGACTTTAAAACTTTAAAGTCTGTTTAGACTTCAGACTGTTTAGACTTTAAAACGGAGGCTATAACAAGAGACAAAGAAGGCCTCAGTAATTCTACTTCTGGGTATTTATCCAAAGAAACCCAAAACACAAATTTGAAACGACACATGCATCCGTATATTCACTGCAGCACTATTTACAACAGCCAAGACATGGAATCAACCTAAGTGTCCATTAAGGGATGAATGGATAAAAAAGAAGTGGTACATACATACAATGGAATATTACTCAGCCATAAAAAAGAATGAAATTTTGCCATCTGCAACAACATGGTTGGACCTAGAGGGCATTATGCTAAGTGAAATAGAACTGGCAGAGAAAAGCAAATACCATATGATTTATCTTATATGTGGATCTAGAAAGCAAAATAAACAAAACAGAAACAAACTCATAAGTACACAGAACATTTTGATGGTTGCCAGATGGGTGAAAAGGGGGAAGGGATTAAGAAGTATAAATTGGTAGTTACAAAATAGTCACGGGGATGTAAAATATAGCTTAGGGAATATAGTCAATAATATTATAACAACTATGTATGGTGTCAGATGGTTACTTGATTTATTGGGGTGATCACTTCGTAAGTTATACAAATCTCTAATCACTGTGCTATACTCCTGAAACTAATAAAATACTGTATGTCAACTGTAACTGAAAAATTAAAAAAAAAAGTACCCAAACCCATGTCTATGTGACTCTAAAAACTGTTTTTGTATTCATCATACTGCCTAATATGAACATGATGTAATATTATATTTCATTGAATGTCTTTTTTTTTAAATTCATTGGGGTGACAATTGTTAATAAAATTACATAGATTTCACGTGTACAATTCTGTATTACATCATCTATAAATCCCATTGTGTGTTCATCACCCAGAGTCAGTTCTCCTTCCATCACCATATATTTTACCCCTTTACCCTCATCTCCCACCCCCCACCCCCCTTACCCTCTGGCAACCACTAAACTATTACCTGTGTCTATGAGTTTCTGTTTCTCATTTGTTTGTCTTGTTCTTTTGTTGTTTTTGGTTTATATACCACATATCAGTGAAATCACGTGGTTCTCTGCTTTTTCAATCTGACTTATTTCGCTCAGCATTACACTCTAACCAGAGAACTATGACATGTGAGGTCAGAGTCAAGCATCCAGCTGAACATATGTAAGATACTATCAAAAAATTGAAATGTTACACTTATTGACTTGGCACGGGGTATTGTGTTAACTTTACTCAAAAGTAATCTAAAGGCAAAGATCATTGTGTTGAGAGTACATGGGATCAATGTACGATCTAGTGGTGATCACTAGTTGCTGACCTGACTCCAGCTTCTCCTCTCCTGCCTTGGTGTACATCTGTATCATCTTTCACAGGCTCCCTTGCAACTAGCTATGGTTGCAGAAGAGAACTGCCAATGAAAAGAAAGAAGATGTGATGTGAACCATTCTACGCACAACCCATGAAAGTCTCTTAGATGCGTCTCCATGTTCCTTTCCCTGTACAGCTGGCCAACATGGAGATGACCTTGGAAGATAATATGTTGAAGACTGCAGAGTCTCTATCAGCCTGGGTCCTCTTCTTCCCCAAATGACAATATGAAAGAGAACCACCCACTGCTATTCACTTTCCTACCACTGTTATTGAGAGATAAATAAAATTTTCTCTGGATTATTTTACAACAGTGGTTGGCCTACGTGAACAAACACAGCTAGATTCCATCATGCTTGTTGAACTACACTGAAGGCTAATATTTCCCCAAGCTTTGGGCTCAGCATCTCCTCCTCCTCAATATCTTTCTTTATCACCTTTGGCACTTCTATTCTATAGCTTTCTTAGTTTTGTGCAAAGATTTCCCTAACCGCAGAGAGAATATTTCATAGCCCTCTAAAATTGCTCTTTGGGGTTTTAGAAGCATAGAACAAATTAATCTAGTGAACTCTTACCTGAACAGATGCCAGGAGAGTGCCATCATACTAGGTGCTCCCAAAAGGCCTGACCTTGGCCCCAAATATATTTCCCTACCTAGTTTCATTTTCCTGAGGAAACTTTGCTAAGAAATTTTCTGTATTTCAAGTGTGGATGAGACTTCATTTCAGGATGCTAACCTGAGACTTGTCTTGGCACATAGTAGGCATTCAATAAATACTTTTCAAATATGATTTATCCTTTAGGCCTTAACGAGGATTGAGCTAGAATTCCAAAGTTATAACTGTTATACCAAAGCAACATTATACCTAAAGGAAAGCTAACAAACAAAATCTCTGAAATGTACTCAAAGAGCAACGAGGTATCACTGTCTCATTGAACTGTAGTCCAAAGCCAGTTTGATTCTCCTCATCAAACTGAAAAAAACCTCATAGATGAAATTCATAGGGTCATTGAGATATCCTCCATCTTTTATGAAGACAGGGTGAGCCCAGACACTTGGCCATTTTTTGGCACCTGGATGCAAGGCACACTGGGTACATAAACTGGGCCCCCACTGGTTTGTCTGAAAACAGTTTATCTTAGCTTGTGTCCACTCCTCAACAATAAAATTGAATGAAATTTTTTAATTCCAAGTGAATAAAGGACAGAATATAACAATAAAAATGTCATGTAAAAGCATAGTGGATAGATAGCATTAGACATCAGCAATGCATTTTAATTGTTCTGACCTTATACTATCACTCTTAATGCTTAGGTTTCTAATTTTCCCTATGGGAGAGAGTTGTTTTGTTTTTATGGCTTTGTGTGCTAGCACTTTACTTAAATTTAGTTATTTAGTTGAAACCGAAGAGCCCCTCAGTTGAAAACAATGGCAAATATGCAGCCAGTTCTCCTGCCTCCGTGGCTTTATGTGCATACAAAGCTGAACCTCAGAATCAACTTACATAACATGTTCCTTTTCTTTCCAGACACCGCAATCCCTCTGAATGTATTCAGAATATAAAAAGCCTGATCATTAACACTGCTTCCTATTCAGGAATTTAAAACACCTACAAGCTGAAGTTGTATCAATGGAGAATGGGCCCCTCTACTTCCATTTCTTATACAAGGTTTCCTCTTTCTCCAACGAGAGAACCAATTTGCCTCCATATATCACCACTTGGCCACATAAAACCAAAGCCATCCAATCAACATAACCTCTCAAGCAAACAAACTAGGAATGGGGCCCATGGAAGAAATATGGTTGGCATTTATATCCATCACCACACTTCTCAGAAGCTGCTCACTAAATCTATTCACTCAGCAGCATTCTTAGATACTAACGTATTTTTCCTGAGACGCACAATATGACAATCAAGTAACAGGTCAAAACAGTAAGCGTTGACAACACAACAGTGCTTCAGCAAGACGCGTGTTTCTCTCTGGAGAGGGACTTGCCACAGTGTAAGAAAAAATGATGGAATGGTCTTGTATTTCGGACCAAAGAGCAAAAGTTTTCCATACTTGTCAGACTGCCCTTGTACAACACTTCCATCCAATTAAACCCTAAGTATGATACGCTATATATCAGTGCTCTGCAGCATAAATATAAAGTGAGCCACAAATGCAAACCACATATGTAATGTTACATTTCCTGGTAGCCATATTAAAACATTGAAAGAAACAGGTGGATTTAATTTTAACAGTGTATTTTATTTAACCCAACGTACACAAATGTAATAATTTTTTACATGTAATCAATATTTTAAAATTTATTCATGGGCTATTTTATATTCTTTTTTTTCATACTAAGTTTGCAAAACCTGTTTTGTATTTTATACTTAGTGTATCTTAACTTGGTCTATCCATATTCTTAAGTGCTAGCCACATATGGCAGTGGCTACCATATTGAACAGCTTGGCTCCATCCACTTTATGTTTGGGCACAACAGCATCACGTGCCACCTTCCTGGAACTCTCTCCAGTACCACTAACCCTTCACTTAGCCAACCCTTTTTATACTCAGAGCTCGGAATTATTTACTCAACACATATTTACTGAGTACACATGCTGTTTGAAGCAGCATTCTAAGAGCCGGGAATGAGGCCCAGACAAGGCAAAGTGTCTGTCCTTCAGAGCACAGCCAGTCCAAACAGCATTTGCCCAGAGCAACCTGCCCTGCTCCCTGGAAAGGACCTGTCCCTGTCGCATGATTTCACAGTCACAATCTTACTTCATAGGATGTTTCCTAGTTTAAATCATTTGCTTGATATCTATCTCTTCAATAGACTGCCAAGATCTAAGAAAGTAAACATCTATCTTATTCATTTATTCATTGCTGTACCCCGAAACTTACCCTGTACCCTCAGTGCCTATCACAGAGTAAATGTATGAAAATGCTTGTTCAATATAAGGAAGGAGGGAAGAAAGAAGAGGAGAGGAAGGAAGGTGCAAAGGAAGGGATGGAGGGATGGAGGGAGGAAACGTGCACTAGTGGTACGTGAGACAACGCTCTCTAAACATCAGCACTGTTCATTAGCTAAATGGCACAGCCAGCTGCCATAATTTACCACTCTCAACCTTATTTATATGTAGTCTTTTCTGATTTCGTCCAAGCCCCATAGAAATGGGACTTCCTACGTTGTATTTCAAGTGCTTTTTTTCCCCTGGATTTACTTCAACAATGTTTCAATTCTGGCTATGACCTCAAGATATAGATGACGGGGCTATATATTTTACAGTCACGCCAATAAATTTTGAGATCTTTTCTATTCAGTTTATATTGCATCATACGCTTTCGTAAGAAAATGGCTGGGTTTCACCGCTCTCATTTCGCCCAGGATGGAGATGGTGGCTATAAGCTGTCCACACTAAGCTCTAATTACAGAGATATGCAGGTATTTCCACTCGTGTGGCCTATTCACTCTTTACTGATTTAATTAGTGGATCACCAGAATGTGTTTTTTGGTTTTGGTTTTCTGCTAGCATGCGTATATGTATAAATTTGAAAATGCTTAATGTACACACACACGTACACACGCACTATACACATATTTTTCATATACATAGTGTGTATGTGTGTGTGCGTGTGTGTATACATTAAGCATTTTCAAATTTATGTTTCAGTCACAATATTTGAAATGTTTTATGATATATATTGGGTTTTCGAATTTCCTTCGTCCAAATCCATGTTTTACTCATTCTCTCACTTATGTCATCAATCTATAGATTCAGCTAAGTTTGTCGATGTGATGTTGAAACTGTTTGCAGCCCTCCGTCCCCACCACCACCACCAATACAAGCAATTCCATTACCTCAGATTTTGTTGACACAAAATTCATGACAGGAATGAAAGTAATGGGCAGATGGCTTGGCTTCTACCTCCTTTAGGGAGGGCATGGGTTTTCTAAGTGTGATCCAGGTACCAGCAGCAAGGAGGTCACCAGGGAATTTGTGAGAAATGCAGATTTCCAGTAATCTCCCACACCTGCTAAATCAGAGAATATGGGCATGGGGACGAGGTATCTGTGCTTTATGGAGTTCTCCAGTGGATTCTCATACACACGCTGATGTACCGTTTGAAAACCAATACTCTCAGCCAATCTCTTGCCCTGTGTCTGCGTGGGATATTATCAAAGAGACAAAAGTGAATTCACTCTGTGCTCACTTTTGGAAGCGCAATGTGGTGATATGATAGAGAAATATACTTACAGAGCACATTTAAATCTGAGGAGAATTTAAAAAAAAAAAGAAAATCCATACACGAAAATAAAATTTACAAAGAATTCCACAGCATTAAAAAAAGAAAAAAAAAAAGAAACTCTTAAAGCAAAAATCCATCAAATTTCATTGGAAAGGGGAAAATAAATCAGTGGCGCTATTTAAAAGTATACATTTCTGAAGTGAATTCCAAGTTGTCTTTCAATTTTTGTTTATAATATTTTTAGATCTCCCTCTGCATGCTGTGTTTTCTTTTAGACATACTGCCAACTTTTTGTATCTGTCATCTGGTTTTGAAAATGAAGTTTCTCATCATGTTTTAAGCATTTCACCATTTCAATTGTCACACTAATGCTTGCTACATCTGGAAGTTTCTATGATAGGATGGTTTTAGAATCTACGTTTAAAAGCATATCAAATAATTACCAATATTTAATTTCATGTTCCTTCAGAAAAAAAAAAATCGATTAGAAGTTCTACAGCTCTTCTTCCATGCCATCCCCTAAATTAAATTTCATATTAAAAAGACTAGATTCTTGGATTTCTCAGGCTTCACATTTTCAAATTTAAATTCAAAAGAGCAGAGAGGAGTGATATGGAATGCAGTGATTTAACCCAGGGGTTCGTTCTTTTTAACTGTAAGATAAACTGAGAATCACAAGGGGGGGGGGGGGGGGGGGGGATCACAGGAGTCAGGCTATGTCCTCATCTTGTTTCCTTATGTGATCACAAATCACTTTGGGTTTTCTATTTCAAGTACCAGTCATTAATTGTTTCCTGCAATACAAATGTGCTCCTGATGACTGGGATATTGTTTTCATTATTTTTAATAAAAATCATTTGCCACCCTTGACCTTTGATAGCGTTTCTCTGAAAGGTTCAAAATATTAAACCTAAGTGTCCTTCCATCCCCAAACTGCAGTGCAGCTTCAGAAAGCTATGTCACTTTTGGAAGGATCCGGCTGTGAAGGCTGTTTGGGAGGCTAGCAAATAGCATGAACTTGGGAGTCAAACTGCATAGGCATGAATTTAGCTCGGTCACATCCTTGCTGGATGACCTTGAGCAATTTCTTAAACTCTGTGTCTGAGCTTTCTCATTTATACAAAAGTGCCTAACAATTTATCTAGGTCTTGAATTGTTGTTAGGGTGGATTAAATAAGTCACAGCATGTAAAGGCTTTAGCTTGATGCCTAAAGCATAATGTCAAATATTTACTGATAACATTTTAATAAGTGTTTTTTTACCTCTGAAATAATGCCTTGATACGTTCTTTCAGTGAGGGACAAGTATTTTAATACTTTCTATGTGGGTGTTAGCTGAATAGTTTATGGAGTTCCAAAAACGTGTCAGAATGAATGATGGACACGTGACTGGACAGATAAGTGGGTGGGGCCAAGGAGATTCTAACACAGAGCTTTCCTAGAAAGCCAAGGATAGGAGGCACTACATTCCTGGCAGTCACCCATTTCTACCTACAGGTGCCCTCCACGGCCTCGTCCCTCCACACCCCACACCACTAACCGACACTCCCTCTCCATCGTGTACACACGAGTAAGCAGCAGGGTTCCCACAGCTCGTGAATCTGTAGGCAACACGCAGTTCTCTCTTGACTCCTTTCCCTACCTAATGGAGAAAGGCGGCCTTCTTATACCACAGGGAACGCTTGTCTTTTCTTGTTTGAAAGCATCCAACTGGCACTTTAGAACATGACATGTATCTAAAGTCATTACACCGTTCCTTCCTCTCTTAAAATATGTACAATATTAAGGTATATACCTGTTTAATACCATAATATAAAAATATAAAAATATACTATAAATATTATATAAGATATATATATATATTTATATGTACTTTTATACTATATTCCTTCACATGTCATATACACTATAAAATGTGTGTGTGTATATATATATATATATATACACACACACACACATATGTTCCTTTATATTATTTTATATATGTGTGATTATATATAAAATTTATTAAAAACAGTGGATGTCACTGTAGAAAATATTTTGCATGGACATACAGATATTTCTAGCATATATATATATATATATATATACACAAAAAAAATTGGGTATAGATGTCCCACTATACGTATTTATTAGGGTTTATAACAACAATAATAATTCTGTCTTCTCTTGAGTCCGATACTAATCGTTAGCAGTGAAAAGCTTCAGAGCATGAAGTGGGGAAGTCTGTGTCCCTATTCCTCTCTTGCCATAGAAAGGAAGAAACTTTCATATCTCAGATGGGCAAGGCATGCAGTTTCAGGAACTCCTTGTACCCCTGGCCAATGCCTTGGTTACTTACTTCCAGGAGTAGTAACTCACCTGATTGGTGAAAATGGGAAACGGAGGTGAACAAGGGGAGCTCCCTCTGCAGCCATGTCAGGGAGACCTGGCTTGTTGGGTCTACCTGGGACCGAGCGCTTGACTTTCACTGGAGGAGAGGCTAAGATCAAGGGGTGACAACCAGTATTAGGAAGCAGATATTTTGATCCCCATGATCTGTCTCCCTCTGCTGGTTTCTACCTGGGGCTAGGAATAGACTGGGGTTATTCTTTAGTCCTCTATATGTCCTCTGTGAGACCCAAAATACTATTGTTTGCTTGCTGTCCCATAACACATTGAGGGTATTTCTCTTTGTTGTTAAATATTCCTTCTTCTAAAACATCATCTTTAATGGCTGTTATTGAACCAGTCTCCTATTACCAGGTAAGTGGGTTTAAAAACATAGTAAAGTCCCTGGAAATAATACAAACATACAGTATTCTTTCTGTACCCTTCTGTTCATTTACGGAGGTTTAATTCCTAAAAAAAGACTGGCTGGGTCAACATATATCACCATTCGAAATAATAATAATAATAATAACAATAATAATATACAATGCAAAGCTGTTATGCAGAAAGTTTGGGTCATTTCATGCTTTTCCCAGAAGTAAGTGAGAATACCTGTTTCTTCACACCATTCCTAGAATTAAGGAATGGGGTTAAAATAGTATGTCACAGTTCACTTCCGGTGGTTTATATGCTGATAAAAGAGCCGGCCAGGGTGCATGTTTTGTTTGGAAGGCACTGTTTACTGCTGTCAGCCCAAGTGTGAAATGCCATATTTCCTTAAGTCAAGTTACCTAATCTCTTGACATTACAAATATTAGCATTTAAAAACCTGTTTTGAAATTAAGACAAAAGCAAACATCATTGCTAATGTACATTTGAGGAAGGAGGGGGAAAGAAACCATGGAAACCAGCAGAGGAATTAAAATGGCAACTAAGAATCAGACACCAGAATAGAACCAGCAATGGGACAGATGAGGATTGTAACTGGAAACAATTTGACAGGAATTATAAGGTGTTGGGTTGCATTTTTCATTTTTTCCCCCTTGTGTTCACGCTTTTAGGAACCCTTGATGAAGTTTGCCTCCACTATACTTTTGCTTCTCAGACAACGCCTTAAAATTACCACAGGCAGTTACGACACACAAATACAGCTCAATTTAGGCCACAGGATGGCACTCTGGGTGCATACAAGTGATGAAGTGCCATACTCCCCCTGGAAAAAAAGGCTCTCTGTCCCTTGGGAGGCTCTGAGAGACACTACGCACAGCACTGAAAATCCAACTAAAACTCCGTCATCTACCTATCCGTGGGAGGAGTTTATAGCAACTAACTGGGACTAATGTTTCCTCCATTCAAAATTTTGGAGCTTCTTTCAAGTGTGTTTGTTTCCAAATGCCTAACCCTAGCAAGGGGCTCCCCAGAACAACTGAACGCTTAGCCTTCTTACCTCGTTTAAGGTGATACACCTGTGGAGTGCAAGAATAGTCTCGTGGCTTCACAGGAAGCAGATATATTCCTGAGATAAACACATCAAGGGATGTAAACACTTAACTCTTGCGGATCACATGGTGAAAATGCATTTCCATATCCAGAGAGTTCCAAGTACCCAAAATAGCAGTGCTGTTTTTCTTTAAATATAATTAATATTCCATTGTGTGGGAGTGAAGTTAACATGTGCTAAAGCAGTTATAGGTAAATCATAGAGAAAAATTTCCCCCGTATTTGGACAATTGGAGTTGTCTTTATTGTTATAGTTATTATCGTTATTATTGTTTAGTATTAAAATGTGATGTAAAAAAAAAAGTGTTGTTAAGTTTAAATGTCAAGACTTCTGATATAATCATTAAAACATTAAAAGAAGATGTAAAGAATGGCATAAGTCCTAGGCAGACAAAGTATGCGTAACTAAATCCTTAGTAAACTATAAATAGCAAAAAGATTTAGATTAAAATCACAATAATGGTTTTCACTCATGGAAACACAGAGGAAAGCTGTTCTCAGGCAAAGATATGGGGGTGGATGATAAGGACACGGTGTCGGTACAAAGTGAACGCCTGTCAAGGAATTACCAGAAAAAAAAAAAAGCCAACATTTACAGTATTCCGAAAATAATAGAAAGCCTTGAATGCCGAGTAAGGGATTTTGTAGATGTGCTCCACACACAGAATGAAGGCCTTCCACAGGGATGCTGTGTGATGGAGACACTGTTTGAGATCCATCAGGTATCAGTGCAGGAAAGATTGAATTAGGGGAAAAGTTAGAGGCGGAGAGGAGAGACTGAAGGCATGGAGATGTGTTAGGAGGATATTGCAGTTGATGAATGTAACGAGGACTCAGACAAGAGTGAAAATGGAGAAAAATCTGCAGGTTAAAGAGATACTGGGAGAAATATGGACTTGTCCGGACTAGGTGACAAAGTGAAACTGGCAATTCAGCCTTCAAATTCACAACTTCAGATATCCCAGCATCTGACCAGAACTTTCAATCCTTTCGGCTCACTACGATAATTCTTTGAGCTGACTGATCTCCAAGGACCCATTTTTCTTCTGTAGTCCCTCCAGTTTTCACTTCATTTCTTTCCCTGCTCCGCCAGAATAATACCCTTAGAAATATCCTCAGTTCCCTTTCCCTCAATTTATTTGGCAAAACCCTGGATGAACCCAACCAGCCATCAGGCTTTTCTCACTCCTACCGCATCCAGGCACATTAACAACGATGGAAATTATGCAACCAGACAAAAGGGTGCAGGTATAAATACGTAATATAGGGCCTTTACTTGACCAGAAATTTTACATTTCTTTGCTATGTTCCATCTCAGCAACAATGGCAGGCATTTTCACATGTCTCTCCTTCCTTTCATCTGATGATCTTGCCTCATTCTAAGAATCTCTAGAAACTGTTAAGATGGGAACTTCACCCCAAATCTAGAAACTTACCATATCTGCGCCTAATTTTTCCTGCTCTCTTGTTACAGTGGGAGAATTTTTCTTCCATTAAATGCCAAAACTTTTACATTTGCACTGGATGTGAGCCCCTCTCTTTTTTAAAGATGTATCTTTTACATTTTTGGCCTCGTGTTGTATTACTGATATTTCCCAGCCACACACAAAACATGATCTAGACGTTTTAAAGACTCTACTCATTAGAGGTTTAATGAGTATCTACCATGTATCAGGTGTTCTGTGGGTCAGGACTACATCAGTCACACACACACACACACACACAAACATGGAGTTCTAGACTCTGATAGTGGGACATCTAGTCTCACCTGAAAACAAAAAGTAAACATAAAACAACTCCCATTACCGCACAATCTTCAGCTATCAACCATTACCGTTCTGCTTCATAGAGAAACTTCTTCAAAGAGTTGTGTGCACATAATGTCCCCACTTTGTTGTCCTGTGATCATTTTTCAAAACACTCCAATCTTGCTCATGTTCCCATCACTTTGTGAAAAGTACTCCAGCTCAGATCTCAAAAGATATGCGTTACCAAAAAAGGTATGTGTGTTGCCAAATCCAACAATTGCTCTTCAGGCCTCCTCTCATTTGACCCCTTGGCAGCATTTCACTGTGTCATCAGTCTCTTCTTCTTGCAGTGCTCTTCTGTGACTTCTGTTATGCCACACTCTCGATGGAATTCTTTCAGTTCCTTAATTATACCATAATGTGGGATTCTGTATGTGTGTGATGTTCATGCTTTCCGTCTGTTTGTCTGCCTTTCTGCCAACTTCTACTCTTTAGGACCCAGGAATTCTTTCCTACCCACCTGATTCAATGTGAACACCAAATTTTCTACCCTGTTCTTTGCCTCCAGAGCCTTTCATCTTAAATTTGTGCACATATGTGCACAAAAGTCTTGTTCCTTACAAATATTAAACAAATGTACAAATTTGTTTAATATTTGTAAGGAACAAGACTTTTATTCTAGCATTACATAACACTTTTATATTACTAATCTGTCTCGTAATGGCATTATATACCTAGTGATTGGTATATAATAAATAGTGGTTGAATGGACGAACTAGGTATTTTGCTCTCAATGTATTGTATCATGTTTGAGATTGATGAGACAGAGTCAAAAGTAACTCTTGTCTTTTGGAGTGGATAATAAAGAAAATTTCCATCAACTTCATAGTGTAGGAAACTTTGAAAGTGGACTTGCTCTAGGAGGAAAGACTGTGAACCACTTTGGGACTTGTTTGATTTGAGCTGTCTCTGGAACATTTAAAAGAAAGATATAGCATACTGATGGAGATGTGTTTTAGTAGACGCTGTGGCTCTTTATTGTTATCCACTCTGCCTCTTTCCCATTATGTAGAAGCCATAGTACTTAGGGGCTTGACCTCCCCTCAGGCAACAAGGTGCTCTGTTACTCTCATTCCCCCTTGTCAGGGATTGTTTGTGAACCTAGGTCTAAGCCAAATGGTGCATACATACCATTCAGCGGCAATGAGGATTGGTTCAGGAATGAGTATGAGGCCTAACTCAGTGCAAAGAGACATGAGGACAAGATTTCTTAAGACATATGGGAAATACGTTCTTGTTCTAAGAGCAATAAAGAGATATACACTCTCTCCTGCTGACCATGAAGGAAGAAGCTCACAGTCCGACTTGTTACTGTTGGCAATCCAATGCAGGGCCACAGGAAAGCTGTGATTAGGGTAAAGCCAATGTGTGATGGCAAAACCAAAAGATAGAAAGAATCTGGCTCCATGATTACGTCAAGAATGGCCCAGTCAACAAACCCGGAAGCCACCCAGCTCTGCTCTTCCTTGTTGTTACCTACTAAGCCTATGAATATAATATTTAGAGTTGGATTGTCTGTTTTCTTTCTTTTTTTTTTTTTTAGCTTTTTTAACTGATACACATGGATAAGAGCTTGAGAAAATGACTGAAGTAAAACCAAGAAAATAGACAAGCTCACGGAAGGGGTGACGTGAGTCTAAAAGCAATGAGAAGAACAAGCAACAACAACAACAGGTGGTCAAGTATTGCATCTAAACAAGTGGTTAATAGAAAGAATAAGTGTAAATACAACAAATAGGGCAAAACGAAAAGACCATCTACAAAAGTCACTTAGGTCTCTATCCTGTTGTTTAGATGAGTCATATTGCTGGTCATATTGTTCAATCATATCAGCACAAAGGTATGTAAGAGAAGCCCCAGAGCCAGAAAACAGGAACATATGGACAAGTATTTCTAGGGAGAAACTTCAATATAATTCCAAGAATGAATATCAAGGCCAAGTCCATTAATTTATTCCTGAATACATATGATGCAGCTTGACATGCATTGTTCAACTGTTTCACAATTTATTGAGACATGTTCTTTATTCTAGGCACTGTGCTTGCACTGGGTCCAGGCAGCATTGCCCACAGACTCCTGGTAGGGGAGGCAGGCTAGTAAAAGTCCCACCACAATGTGGTTAATTCTGAGATAAGTGTAGAAACAGGTACTGGTACTGTATATCCCAACATTTTGGCTTGGGCTAGGTAAGGAGTCTCGGGGAAATAATGTCTGCATAATGTTAGATAATGTCTTATCTAAGAAAGCGTCGGAGTAGTCAGGCAAAAACAGAAAGCAAGTTCTTGGGAGAAAGAACCAACCCAGAGAAATGAGAAACATATAGCATAGCTGCAGAGTCTGAGGTGTGACTCTTGTGTCCTGACCTGGAACACAGCTGTGTTGAAACTGCTCCTCTTGCATACTACCCCATCAGTCTACAAAAAGACAATCAGAGGATAAATAAAAAGTGTCCATTAGCCCTGGTGTTCTGCATCATCACTCATGGTTAGATAAAGGAACGTGACAAGACACTCTGCAAAGGTGCCTGGATGATACCAGTGCTGGTTGTACTCATTTTGAAAGGCAAATGACTCAGATACCAGTTTCTCTGAGATTTATTTCATCTGCTTATTGGAAGACCTGTAGACTGTGTCACATAGGGCATTGCTCTAATTATGAACCAAACATGCAAATACTGCTATCCAATTACATTTTATATACCTCAATGTAATGTACAACGGGTTCCCAGAAAAGGCTTCTCTCAAAGAATATCCGATCACAAGCAAATATCTGCCTCTTATTGTCTAACATAGAACCTGAAGCAACTGAAGCAACTTTTATCTGTGATCAAGAAGACTTTTTCCTGATCAAAGGAGTGAGAGTCCAAACAACTTGACTGTTTTTCATTTTTCACAGGCTTCTGATATGTTACAATTTGCTCAGTCCCAATTATTACTATCTCATGTCTCTTACTTGTGCCGAGGTAATCAGAAGGAACGAAGGTCAGCTCACCTAGACATCCCACGAAAGGAAGCACACACTTTACAAAGATGGCTGCTCTGCGCATGCAAACATAGGGAGAACCCAACCATCACTGACACAGAAACCAACAAACAAAAATCTTATCTTGCAAATCTCAGAGGCTCAAGAACTTTCAGTCTCCCTCAATAGCTAATTCTTGTCTGCAGCATATTCCAACTGTGGGGAAACTTTCTCTTAGGTCTAATCCAACCATCTATTCTGGGAGAGTAACTTGATTTAGTCTCACAGAGAAGCAGGAAATATTCTATGTGGCAAGATTCAAGGCATGATAACTAGGTACTTGGCTTGAAAAATATCTTTCCTACTGATATTACCATATCTCATAGGACCTAAAATCTATTGATTATATAATTATCTAGTAAATAACTAAGTAATAAAAATGTGGGCAATCGAACCATGGACTAATGTTTTATTGCTTAAATTTTTTGAGCTTATTGAAAGAGCTCCTAAGAATTATTTAGGTATGGATTTGAATTTTACAATCCTTTTGTGGAAAATATAAACAAAATACCTTCCTAATACTTCTTCACATTCAGCATCCAACTTTTCCACATAATTGTTTTTTGACTAAGAGTTATAAATGTCTCTGTTTTCCCACATATAAAGACTCTGTGCTGGAGAGTTGGTGATGCAGCATTTCTTAAAACAGTGGCCTGCTATCGTCTTGGTGGTTTTCTTCCAAGCTACTGACATTGATGCTATACATTTTGTTGTTGATACCTGCCTGATCTTAGGAGAAGGTTTAAATGGGAGATTTTCAGACAATGACTAGGATAAATATCCCTTGTTTAAATGTTCACTAAATGAAATGTCAAGTTGCTGTATTTAAATGTTGACAATTAAATTCAACATGTGTTATGATAATCCACATGACTTAATCACATTGTAGACAACTTTGCGCATGTGTAGACAATGACAATTTCATTACAATGTTCTCTTGACCATCCATGACTCAATGTGCCCATCCATTGTTTCTGAGATGTTAAAATTTGAGAAAAAAAGAACAAGTCTTAAGATTGATGAAACATAGATATCCCAAATGGAAGCTACTCATTCATTTATTTATTGACTCAGTCATTACAAATTATTTACTGAGTGCTCACCACGTGGCGGGCACGTGGATAAGGGTCATGGGTGATGGAGTGGATGGACTGGTTTCTCCAATCACAGGCTTAGAAACTCATGGATCTACAATTACATACTGTTACATAGTAGTTTATGGACTATAAACATGGGTCCCTGGTTTCTTGCAAGGTAATTGTTGGTCAAGGAAAACCCCAGGAATTGCAAGAGAAACTTGTGCTATTCTCCCACGATACCATCTGCTTTTACTAGGAGAAATAATAACTGGAGAAGTTGCTGGAAATAGAGATGTTAATCTCGGATAATGTTTGCTTAGATATTGGCAGAGAAAGAATAGAGCCGACACAAACTAAGTGGGCTGACGCATTCCTGAGTTTGGATTGAGAAAAAGAGTGTGGAAGTAGAGGAAGGTGAGTGAGAGAGACTTAATAATACCAGCCAGCAGGTGACATAGAAACGGACTGAAAGCAAGAGGCCACTCTTACTGAATTTTTACTTCCCTTGGATACCTGTGGATCCACCTAGTGGATGCTCTTGGAACTCCCAAATTCTAGAACTTGCTTGCCTAATGGTAGGATCGGATCACTCAGTTCCTATTCCATGCATATGCTGAGATTCAGCCCTCCTGCCTGCTTCCTGTTGTCTCACAACTTTCTACACAGAATCATCAAAACTCTTTGAAGGATCTTGGAAGGCTTCTAAAATTTACTCCAAAAACCAGATGGTTTTAAAGACAGAAAAACGGGGGCCCGGAGACAGAATGCAAATGGCTTAAGAATATTCAGCCTTCTTCCTGTCACGTATTCTTCTCTGACACTGGAGATATTTGACTATTGCACCTCCAGTGTCTTCCTGACTCAATTACAGGTGTCTCTGTCTCAGACACTCGCAGTCAGCTACTTTCTGTTATTTGTATTAGGAATGGTACTAGCTTCCCATGGAAGAAATAACTTCCACAATTTGTGGTTCATTGAGTTGAGCAGCTTAAAAGATACACATGTACACACACATGCAGAGACACTTCCGTGATTCCTGTGTCAAGCATTGTCTTGGCTTTAGATAAAAGAGAAAATGAGGATTTGCTTCTTCTCAGAGATCCCATGGCCTGGGGAGAAAGGAAGGCATGTCAAAGTTTCATGTAATAATTAGGATGTGGACAAGGTAGCATGTGGGGCCTCCTCCCCTGCTGAAGAGATCCAAAGATGATCTCAGAGCGGAGGAGGTACCTGAGTAGATCTGAGAGATGACTGGGAGTCTGGGAGACGGCAGGGAGGTGTGTTGGTGGAGTGACCATGTATTGATTTTGTCTATTTAGGGCTCTTCCTCCTGTCTCTCATAACAGCGACTTCATTTTCCTGAGGAACCCCACCTCTCCCTCACTTTTATCCCAGGTGATTCACTGGCTTGACGCAGAGCTGCATGTGTGACCCAGGTCTCACTCATCAGAGCATCCCATTGACCTGACCAGAAGATTGCTTTTGTAATGTAGGAAAGACTTTAGCCAGACTAACGAGACTTGAATCTGGGACTTTGATTAAGACAGGTGAGAAAGAAGGAGTCTCCCTTACTGCTGGAGTTGTCAACAGGCTTCATGGTGATTTGGAGCAGTTTGCAATGTCCTGTAACCACGAGGGAATGCATGTCTGAGAATGGAGCCACGGCAGAGGACGGCAGAATAGACAGCTGGGGGTTGAGATCAATACCTGATAAAATCCTGAGAGTGTCTGGATCCAGCTGTGCTTGAAGCTGTAATAAGTCTATCTCCAACTTTCCAGTTGTGTGAGTTAAGAGTTTTCCTTTTTTACTAAAGGGAGATTGAGTTGCATTTTGTTTTCTGCCTGTTAAGGACTGTGGGTGGGGGGTGTACGTCAAAGAGATGGATTAGGCGGGGGGGAGGGGCAGAAAGTGGAGTGTTATGGGCCAAACTGCGTTGCCTAAAAACCTGCATGTTGAAGTCTTAGCTCCCAGTACTTCGGAATGTGACTATATTTGGATATAGTGTCTATGAAAAGGTAATTGAGGTTAAATAAGGTCATTGGAGTGGACCCTAATTCAATTCCTCATAAAACAGGAGATTAGGACACAGACTCGCACGCAAGGAAGACCATGTGAAGACACATGGAGATGATGGCACCTACAAGCCAAGGAGAGGTGCCTTCAGAAGAAACCGACCCTGCTGACTCCTTGATCTTGGACTTCCAGCCTCCAGGACTCGAAGGAAATACATTTCTGCTGTTTAAGCCTCCCAGTCTGTGGAACTTTGTTACGGCAGCACTAGCAAACTAATAGAGGCGGTTCCCAGGAAGAAAAATTGTTATGGAGAAAGGACTAGCATTGTCAAAATGAGTACATTTAGAAGTGGTAACAGATTGAAAGTGGGGTAGACGGGGATGATTGTAAAGTATGTTCAAATGGACACAAAAAGTAGAAGGGGCATTTGTCACCCTCATCACAATTTCATTATGTTTGATTCTCTCTTCCTTAATGTACGATCTCTTTTTTCATAACAGAGGACAAGCCACGGTGCTTAGTTTTTAGACACCATAACTCAAGTCTGCAAACAACTACTTGTTTTAAAATGTATCAGGGACTCACTTCTGCCAAATATAATCAACCTTTCCTGCTAAGTTGATGGAATAACTCTTTCATAACAGCCCCACGACTGTGATTTGCCGTGCTGGATAAAAGTCTGGCATTTTCAAGTTGGTCTCTTCAAGTAGCCTGGCTTCTAAGAAATGGGTGATTGCTGATTTTTGCTTCAAAATGGATGTGGCTCTACTCTGTGCACAGCAGAGTCTCGTTGAAACAAAGGATAGTCTGGCCTTTAAACAATGATGATGAAAAAGGCTCAGTGGATGAACCTTCAGAAACGTCCCAGCCTCAAGGACATGGTCTTCCCTGTCAATATAATGAAATCCTTTAGCTCTGGAGGTTAGACTGAAGAGGAGTGAAAATTAAGGATTATTCCAAAGCTAGAGGAAGAAGAACAAGGAACTTCCATCTGAAAAGGGATTTTAAGACTTGGATCCGTGAGCCCTTAGCTTGGGTGTGAGGACTCATTAGGAACTGAGTTCTTCATGTTTCATCTGGATACACAGAGAGCGAGCTGGAGTTGGTAACTCAAGGAAACCAGTCTCCTGTTTTGTTTCTAACTCTCCACTTATTAAAGTTAGAACCATGCTACTTGCTCTGTCCAGAGTTCTAAAATAGACATTCTGAAGTGCTCTTTACCTGCTTGATAGAAAGCATCTGGGCATTCTTGAGTGTTTTCATGGGTTTTTAACCACAGTTATACAAAAACTATGAGGTTTTTTGTTTTGTTTTGTTTGAAAGCACCATTTCATTTTCTGAAATACCTGTTTATTAATTTTCAGATCACTCTATAAATCATGTTCTCTTTATCAGACTGTCATACATGTGCTGTGTATTCTTGTGGCACAGACATGTTTAGAAATGATGTTTCCCTCTTAATACTTGATGCTAGCTCTCAATTGTGGTTAAGATATTTTCTGTTGAGTCACTCAAAAAACAACTCCTTCTAAATGCTTTTTATACTTAGGGGAAAAATGAAATCAAGTGCTTTCTTATCATATTAAGTGAATACATTATATGTTAACAAGCATTTTCTTATTTTTATAATGGAAAAAATTGTTAAGCACAATTTTACTCTCCCTAATTGTAGTAAAGCAGATTTCCTTTCAGACTGAAATGTAATACAATAAACTGAGAAACACCAGTCAACCCCAGGTGGGGTTGAAATCCCAATGAAAACTGACCCTCTTCATAAATGGATGCAATTTTATAGATAGTTCAGGGCTTTACATCTTCCCTAAAATATATATCCCCAACTAGATTCATGCTTGATAGTTTCAGACATTGCTAGAAATGAATTAAAAAGAGAAAGAAAGAAAGAAAGAAAAAGAAGAAAAGAAAGAAAGAAAAGAGAAAAGAAAAGAAAAGAAAAAAGAAAAGAAAAGAAAAAAAAGGGAGGAAGGGACATTATTTTGCCAAAACCTATAGTTATACAATTAAATGGCCTTCTATTTTAAAATAAAGTTTGAGTAAATCTGCATGCACAGGCAGAGAACTGCAGTGATACTGACTTTTAGAAAAAATATTTATCTAATTCCTGCACAGACAGCAAGGTCACGCTTTTACGTTCCACCTTCTCCATCGGGATTGCAACCTCAGAGCCCACAATGCTGTTCTCCCTCCCAGAACTCACCGAGTATTTATTGTTGCCACCACTGACTTATCACTTAGCATAGGCTAACTGGCATTACTAATTATCTTTTTCAGGTACATGTCCTGTCTGTGCAAGTAGCTGACTCTCCTTGACTGTAAGGGTGATATCTTCGAGTACTTCCTATCCCCTGCACATAGCAAAGTACTGTGTGCCTGAGCAGCTCTGCAACATATGTTTTAAGGATGACAGTGGTAATAATGCAATAAAGGAGAGGCATTATTCTGTGCGCCCTGTGGCACTAAGGAGACTTGAACATTTTCTGCTGCAAACTACCATAGAGCTTCCTATACTGTAGAAGCTTAGCCCATGCTTGGTAAAATTTAAACAATTTTCTTTTAATCCAAGTAAGCTGGTATTCAGCTATTGAACTAATTCACATTGCTTCTCTGTATACGTTTTATCCTTCTAGCAGGTTCTTACTCATGAAACATTTTTATCAGTGGTTCTCCATCTGGATTTATATAAAAATTGTCTGTAAAGCTTTATAAAATGAAGATGCCAGAGCCTCCACCCCAAAACTAAAATATCAGGATTTTTGGACATAGGACCAATATTTTGCAGTTTTAAAATATTTCTAATGATGATTCTGATGTGCAACCAGGTTTTAAAACCACTGAAAATCCTCCTCACAGACTATTTTGCTGATGTCTAGCCTTATTTTTTCCCTTTTCTAAACTTGTCTCAGACTTTACATACTGTTTAAATCAGACATGAAATAATGGTACATGCAAAGAAAGGAGAGACCAAACGTCCATAACTTATGTGTGTCTGATTCCACATATTTCATTTCCCACATTGCTTTACAAAAGATTTGAAGCAGCTTTCAAAATAGTTTTAGAATAAAATTAATATTGACAGAATGAAAGCTAAAGAAATATAAGGATAACAAATAAATAACAGGTAGGCATGAGGGTAAAGTATGCAAACTGGGATGCACAGAGTCCTGTTTTAAGGCTTAAGTTAGACCATGGATTTATGTAAGTTTACATTTCCTAGCAGCCAAAGCAAAGAGAGATACATAGGCGCTATACAGTCTTTGTACGATAAAAGCAATTCATTTTTCTAGACAACGATGGTTTCTTATAAAGAGGAAAACTCTTGGCTGCGACAGACAACATCTCCCACTGACTCATTGTTACAGACAACAATGCATTTTCTCCACTATTTCTTAAAGTTTCCATGAGGACAGTCTGCAAGCATCATGACAAAATACCATTTTGCAAAAGCAATTCTACAAAGAACTTAAACTCTGCAATTATGCAGAGAGCAAATTTTAGAGAACGGATGTCCTTCAGATAGTCTTCCATAAATATTTTTTTCTCCTCACTGTGTTTTTTATAATGATTTGTAAAGGTAAGACTATCTTCAAACAGGAGAGGCTGGTGTGTCAATATTCTCTATTGCGAATTAGGGGCAGACTCATTCGTTTGACCATAATCTGTATAGAGGGATAGTTCTGGTCTTTTTATTAAAAATAAAAACCCAAATTAAAACACATGCTTGAGGTGCTGAAACCTGATCTCTAATGGCAACTGGGAAAGGAAGGATCCTTTAGACTGGGCCGACGTTTTCTTCTGAAAACAGTTCTTAGATTTCACATCGGAACATACAGTGCTTACCGTGTAAACCAAAACACTCCAGAGTTGAGCTATGTACCAAATTTTTCTTGAAATATGAATTTCAATAACTATTCCTCTGTGTTTACGGTCCTTACAGGCTTTTCAAATAGAAGTGATTCAAATTGATTCTCTTCTGAATCAATAGAAAGCAGCCACCTACAGGTTCACAGGCGACCTTGTCTCCCCTTTTCTCTTCACTGCTGCATGTGAGTGCAATGGGGTCTCTATTTTCGTAGTCCTCACCTTACTAGCTCAGTGTCGAGTTAGTGGTCACTCTCAACTTACCTACAACATCTAGTCATGTGGTATATGGCTTTCTTTAATGAGCACATTTCATCTGAGAGATTAAACCAAAAGTGCAGAATTGGGACGCAGAGAAAAAACAAGTTGCAGAGCGCTGGATTCCCAGAGAAATGAATCTCTGGCTCTGACCCCTCACTGTTTGCATGGCCTTCAATCCATCTCTGCTCAGATGCAAAATTAGTGTTTTACTCTATTTCACCGTGTTGCTTAGCATTGTCACTAAAAGTAAATGTAAGGATGTCAGTAAACATATTTTTATAATGTATAGAATTCTTGTTAATTGCATATATATATATATATACACACACATATACATATATATAGATCTATATAGATCTATAGATATAGATATAGATATATAGATATATCTATATAGATATTTTTTCCTTTTGGATTCCTTAAGAAGAGCAGCAACACAGAGAAGGAAGAAGAAAACTTGATCTCTTCTGAATCAATAGGAAGCAGCCACCTACAACTTCACAGGCGACCTCGTCTCCCCTTTTCTCTTCACTCCTGCATGTGGGTGCAATGAGGGCTCTATTGTCTTCGTCTTCACCTTACTAGCTCAATCCTAGGCATAAATACAGAATACGTTACTTCAGCATTCTAACGCCTAAACATTCTCCTCATTGGTGTTCTTTTCATTTGCTGTATGTGGCCATTGATTGTGTGTTTATTAGTCAACACAGTGCTACAGACACCGGCCTTCACGTGTCTTTCCAATTCTTCCACCAACTACTCTGCAAACCCGAGGCATCATGCCATCTGGTTAGCGGCTACATCTCTAAGCCCTTGTAAAATGTCACATGCAGTAGGTGTTCAATAAAGAGCTGTGGTAGAGTTTTCCATTCATTTGCTCATATAAGATTAGCATTATCATCCCCATTCTCCAGGTGAAGAAACTGAGGCTCCAAGAGGAGGTATAATGTACCCAAGGTAACACGATCAGTTACTATATTCTTGCACACAGTAGCTGAAATGTCCACAAATTTGGTTCTTAGCTGCCTTGTGATGAAAAGAAACAGTCTTACACTGTTGGCTATAAGAATCTTAGTGTCTATAAGCTACCAAAGGGGAAAAAAACAAACTGGATTTTTAAGGGAAGCATTTATTTTTCTAATATTGAGAGTCTTTTCTATTCTCGATGAGCTTTAATAAAGCAATGTCATCGGGGGCGGGGAGCAGGGCTCCTTTGCAGCACCGATTTTTGGGAAAACACATGATAGAGTCGAAGGCAGACTGGTTCAAAGGCCTCAGCAAATATCTCTTTGACCCAAAGCCTCGCACTTCAGAGGTCTGGCCTGATTCAGAGGTACGGTTCTCCTCGTATACAGTCAAATCATATCTCCTTTGTGTGGAAAAATAAGATTTCATGCACAATCAAGTTTATCTACCCCAAATCAATAAAAGTATTAAAACAGATATAAAAGAAATACAGTTAACCAATTTAAATGTTATTGAAAGTCTTGTAGAACTAGAGATATGCTGAATGTGAAATTTCCTAGTTAAAAGGTGTGTTCAACGCGTTTCCGGCAACACTAGGGCGCTTTCAAACGATGCACAGCCACTTATAAAAACTATTCAGGTGCTTTCCCTAATCTGAAAGGGAGTGCTTTTTCATAGCATTAGTTTTATAATGAGCCTTTTCAGGCAAATTTCAAAGGGTGCATGGTTCACATACTTTAAACTAAATTCACTCATAATTTAGCATCCGACAAAAGCTAATGCTTAATTGTCTCTAAAGAGGCTATAGAAGGAAAACATTTTCCTTATTCACAAACATAGAGCTCAACAGTGGGGCTCCCTCCCGTTACTACCCCTGGTAATTTTTACAGGTACAATGGCTCTTTAAAGAGCTGGCAATGAGGAGGCTGGGAACACACATGCCAGGGTGCCTCGGGAGGCTTTGCACAACATGACCTGCCACCCTTGGTCTGAACACCCTCACGGATAAAGACTTCAACCTGGAGGCTCGAAGGGACCCAGATTTGTAATCTATGTCAATGTGGGGTATCAAGCAGTCTTCTATTGACAGATGCCTTGGGATAAGACCTTTGAATTGGCTGAGTTCCACCGAACTTCGTCACCAACTGAAGGAGGAGGCTGTGTTTGGCAGGTGGTCTCAGTTATCACAGTGTTAATAGCACTAGCAGAAGGGAGAGCCAGGGGCTTGGCTTTACTGTCCTTGCTCTGTTACTTCCTATGTGACTAGAGGCAAGTCAATTCAACTCTCCAGTCCCTCAACTGCCTCACCTGGGCAACAGGGATAATCCTAGTACAATCCTTCTAGGATTATGGTGAGTATTGAGTTCATATACATAATGAACTTAGAACGATGAACAGTTTGTGTAAGGAAGTGTCCTATACATCTTAACTGCTACGATTCTTATTGTTATTATTATGTACTTGCCAACTCTCATATTTGGAGTCTCTTGGAAAAGCAACAACCTGCTCTTTTACTCATTTATTGTTCTTTCTTACTAGTGTGTCTTTCAATGAGTGGCATCTTTTGGTAAAATGCTCAGATGCTTTATTTTTCCTTTCATTCTAGAACTTTTGCCAAGTTTAAGGCACAAATGCATTCTGAGGTATGAGGTGTCGGGGAGAGGAAATGCTTTTAAACAATGGCGTCAAGGAAGATGACAAATCCTTTGGAAAATGGCATGTAAAAATGGAATGATATGAGAAAACACTTTTGGAAATAAAACATTTGAACATATCTAATCCTGAGAAAATTGCAGAAAAAAGCCAACAAGAAAAAAAGAAAAAGTATAAAACAACAAAAAAAAATTTTGCTCTTTTAAACCTTTTAAAATCTCAAGTAGTTTTCATAATTGTGACACTTGGCACCATTTGATAGTACCTTATATTGATTTCCAGGTTTTAAGACAATAATCATTACATTATTATCTGCAGCCTAAGCAGTGTAGTGTAACCTCCTAATTAGGATGAAAAACAAAGCCAGGAGCAGCCCCGGCAAGTTACACCAAGTCAATATTTTTAATAAAGATTAATTTTAAAAAACTCTACAAGGTTGTATCAGAGGCAGTTCTGGCATGTCTATTGATTAACAGTTGGCATTACATCTCATAAAGGCCTCATTATGTAAAGCATCAATCTAAGTGTGATGGGTCCCCCCCTTTTAAATACTATTGATTTGTTGCGATGTGCTTTTTTTTTTTTTTAAGTGCTGTTTGAGAACAGAGAAGACTGAGAATCGGTTCCTGCAATCGCATTGTCCATCACAGTGCAGGACACCCATTAGAAATGGTGAAGATGACTAACGCCTCTTTCTCTCCAAAGCTCCAAAGCGCTTCTACGGACTTCCCAGGCTGACGGAGGAAATCTGCCCACACCCCTGTCAACCAAAGGGATCCAGATTCCTCACGGGACGTCACCAATTCCAGGGCAGAACCTGCTCACGACGGCATTCTCCTGAGGGAGGATGGAGGTTTTCCCCCCCGCTTGAAATAATTCAGCATGCGTTCAGTCCCTACTCCCCAGGATTTCTTTTATATATTTATTTCTGTGCAAATAAACAACAGTGCCATTTGGAAACCACCTCCCGTGCCCTTCTGAAGACGGCAGCGCAAGGATTCTGCAGGACGAAGGCGGCCACAGGTGCCTGGAACTCATGAATATGCAGCTCTGACATTTGAAACTCTTCAGCGGATTTCACAGCCCCTTTCTTCACTGACACCAATTCACTCCCAATCGCAAGGGTTTTCAAGTAAACAACACTGGTGGGAAGCTGCCGCAAATACTTCCTCAAATAATCTCAGTCCATGCTTCCTAAAAGATTGCAGACTGATCCCGTAATAATATTTTAAATACAGAGAAACTTCCCTTTTTTTTTTTTTAAATTAAAAAGCCTGTGTGGTTGATGCTAGGTGGCAGTGCTGTGTAATTAAAATTCAAAGGATTCCGCTAGAATTTGTGACTCAGGCCACCCTACTATTCCAAACACAATCCTAAGGTATAATTATGAGTAAAATACGTTAGGAACTCATGGTTCTTTCTTAGAAACTCATTAAGAAGTCATGACAAAGCCTTCACCGCTTTCAAAATGAACCTAAAGGAGGACAAATCCTCGTGTATGTTATGCATTTTTTCAATGACCAAGCTAAGTAACAACAATTTACCAGAAAATGTATTAGTAAGATAAAACAAACTATATTTTCCTATTACTGATGACACGCATATGTAATTTCAGGAATCTTCTGCCAGTGATTTTTTTAATCTAGAATACCTGCTATCTAGATGCTATACTGGAGCATGACCAGGAATCATTCATTCATTCATTTGTTCCAAATATCTACGAAGACATAGTATACAGGCTAAGTATAGCACTAGGTGTGATGAGGGAAACAAACACTCGTGATCCTCATATTCAAGGCTATTGTACTGTAGAAGGGAAAACGAAATAGCAGACAGACAAACCAGAATGTAAGTACCAGGCTTGGAAGAGGGCACACAGCAGCCTCTACAAAACGAATCAATGGGCCAGCACAAGCCTTCAGTGGAGACTGAGAACCAGATTTGTCTGTGTTTCTTCTTCCACCTAATGGAACACTCTCCCAATAAATGATCTTCAGGGGGAACAAAATGTATCCATTTATTTTTTGTCTAAACTAACTCCCCTCCCACAGAGTGGGTGAAAGGAACACTGGACTGGTTCTTGTTCTGAGTGGGGACTTGGGAATGGCACCACCTTAGTTTTTCATTCTGGCTCTACCTTTAAGGAAATGTGTGACTGCGCAAGTTGCTTAACCTCTCTGTGTCTCAGTCCCATCGTCAAGCAAAGTGACACTGGACCTATCTCTTATGGTGGCTTGGAGGGTTCATGGGCAGAGGCTTTCTTTTTTGACGTGATAAAAAGTGCTGTAAAATTAGATTATGGTGATGGTTGTACCGCTCTCGTTCTGTAGGTATACTCTGTAGATATCACTGAATTATACACTTTAAACAGGTGAATTTCATGATACATAAATTTTACATCAGTAAAGCAGTTAAAAAAGATGTTGAAGATAAACCAACTGTGGTATTATCTATACCATAGAATATGCTAAAATAATAAGGAATTATAGATCTACAGAGAAAAATTAATACACATAACACGGTTGGGCCCAATGCCTGTGTTCTGAAAATACTAGCTCATCTTTGGCCCCTGCACGATAGCTTGCATAATCTTGGGAAATTCACCTGGGACACTGAGAAAGCCTCATGAGGCTTCAGTTTCTTTCTTTTTTAATGAGAGGCACTGGACTACACTCACCTATGATCGATGTTAGTTCCAAGATTACTCTAGAGTGTAGGAAATGAATCTGAGCTTTCCCAATCTTTCTCAATCTTACCCCAATGATTTCCCTTCTGGCAGGGTGTGGGCTCAGTATAGATGCTGCCTGGGAGCTGCCTGCCACCTTCCACTGAATGCACAGGCCTTTTCCACCTTTCTTCCTTCCTTTTAGCTACTTCATGGAGCCTGGACTGCTTTTGAATTGTGGGAAAATGAGAGAGAATGCCATATTACAGAATAGAAGCTCTCAACTCTGGTTACACATTAGGGTCAACAAAGGCACTTTTGGGAAACATCCCAGTGCAGACACCCCACCCTAACCAATTAATTCTAAGCCTCTGGTGGTTCCTGAACATTGATTGTGTTTTAGAAGCTTCTCGAGTGATTTCCATGAAAAAAAATGAGGGTTGTGAACCACTGCTGAGTGAGTCCCCCCGCAAGGTGAGATCCAGTTCACCTGGAGTGGTTAGGGAGGAGGCGGTACTATTTGAATTGTGTCTTGAAGGGCAGTAAGAGATGGAAGTGCGGGTGTAAACGAAAAGGAATTTCTAAGAACAGTGGCTGCTCTTTCCGCTCTAACTTAATCCAGAAGGTGAAGCATTCCTAGAGAAAAGTGTATAAATAATCTAAGAAAGCAGCATTAAGAAATATATTCTGAAGAGATGGTAGGTGATCAAACCCCAGGCCAGGAGATTGGCAAGAGAAAGGACTTACAACTAAAGAAAAGGAGGAAAAGACAATGCACTGCTGTGGTTATAGCACAGGCCACGAGGAGAAAGCCCTCTGGCTAAGATCTATGTCTGTATGATAAGGTAAATCTGTCTGCTGCTAAGTCAACTCCAGTGAATCCATCTTATTCAATCAATGGGCTCCTTAGTCTTGCTTCCTCTGCGGCATGTGACACCATTCCGGATGCCAATCTCTAATCCAACCTCAGGGTCCATCATTGCTAATCAAATCAGAATGTCAACTCTACTTAATTGGAAGGCCTGGGCACATTTTTCTTCTGCTCTTAGAGGAATAAAGATAGCTGGAGAATATTGGTTATATATCCAAATAGAATACTGTGGCAGTGATATTGATGTATAGACAAGGAACAAAACTGGCCAAGAAAAGAAAAGGGGAAGTCTTATATTTTGTGCCTCTTCAATATACGAAATGGGGGAGACTTCTGAATTATAACTCAGATGATAACTCAAATGATCATGTTGATTTTAATTTTATAATTTTGATTATAGTTATGATTTGACAACAAGGTTAAATTATAATTGGATTATAATTTTAATTTCAAAATATAATTTTCAAGAGCACACACAAAGGTAAATCTGGCTGGATAGTGAAAGACGGACGGTATAATTTTCTCATGCCTACAGGTTCCCCGGGCAGCCAGCTACTCAAGCTCAGACATGCTGATCTACATGTTCAGGAATTGGGTTAGCTGGTTGCCATCAGGTTGGTAGCCTGAAGTTGGTCATGGTGGGAGTATGTGCACCATGAACACTGGCAAATAGTACAAATGAGGGACCCCTTGATCCGAGAGTCAGTTGTGAAATACGTATGAGCACACAGCTACTTCAGAGCCACAGGTCTGCCCACCTCTAAGACATGCCATTCACACAGACTAATTGTGAGCGGCTCACCTGAAACTACCTTGTCAATTTTCCTCTTGAGTTGATCAAGGTATGGTCCTGCATCTCTTTATTCTAACGTGTATTTGCTAGACTAGTAGGGCTGTTATTCCACGTCTGTCCAAATAATTGTGATTGAAAACGACCTATAGTGGCCAACTTGTCAAGAGATTTATAACTGGTTTTGCAGTGGTTTTCAAACTCCAATACACTACTAGGTTATTTCTTTGCAAATTTCAATTCTGAAAGGCCTCACGGAAATCAAAAGTCGTACAATTCAAGGTTAATTTTCCTATAGGAATAGAGTTCTGTACCCATTACTAGCATATGTTTGTTTTCTCTCCACTTTTCATTTTCTTGGTATCACTTCTAGTATTTTATAGAGACCAACTATCCCCAATTAACAATATAGTCTACGCTGGTGGCTGTTAGATCTTCACAAATAGATCATCACATGCAACTTCCTTTTCAATTATAGTGATTTTTAAGGACTATTTTTCAACATGAATGACAGTATTTCTATTTAATGAGTATTTGGATGTCATGGTTATAATATACAAAATACATTGCAACAGTGAACATAGCAATGACAGCAATAATTACCACCAGTATTTATGAGCAAAAAAAACAAACAAATGTGCGTCAATGATACTAAAAAACAGGTATTTGAAATTACCAACTCAATTAGCACTGCTGATAGTAAAGTTTATAATTAATCTGGTTTGCCAGCTTTAAAATTTCAAATCTCAACTGTAATGCTTGCAATTTAAGGGAATTACATCATTGCAAATTGTTCATGTAATATACATTTTGTCTTATTATATTTAAATCGTACCATTTCAGATTCACATAAAATGTGATGTACTAGTCACAACAATAATCTGGAATACTTGTAAAAAAAATGGAGATTCCTGGTTTTTACTCTTGTGAACATATAGGGTAGAGTGCATTTTTGACAAGCAACCCAGATAATACTGGTGCAGGCGGTATAGGTGGTCCAATGAAATACTGATCTAATTCCTCTATCGTTTAAAAACCCAAGTTGAAAAATCCTTCAATGAAAGGCTTCAGTTTATATATACAGTGAAGTAGATTTACTTCAGAGTTTAACTCAGTATAAAGGAAATATACCTGAAATGTACATCATCATCAGGGGACTGGTTCAATAAACCTGGTACATCCATGAGCCAAAGGCCAATACCACTTTGCACCTTATCAGTCTTTAAAAAAAGGAAGGAAGGAAGGAAGGAAGGAAGGAAGGAAGGAAGGAAGGAAGGAAGGAAGGAAAAGAAAGAAAGAAAGAAAGAAAGAAAGAAAGAAAGAAAGAAAGAAAGAAAGAAAGAAAGAAAGAAAGAAAGAAAGAAAGAAAAGACCTCTACAGGGAAAGTGTTGTACTGAAAGATTCATTCCACACCTCATTTTAATCATGGACTCAATAACCCCCATCTCTTCAAAGTCATTTAGCTGTGGATTTTCAAGAATACATCAAGTAGATTTTCTATGGGTCCATCTGTGCGGCACATTTATTTTCTGTGAGTGTTTTGCTGAGCACAATGAAAACCTTGACTACTAATGAACAGGGACCCAGAGAATAGCATGGCCACTGCTTCGCTGCTGCTCTTGGTGAGAGAAGAACCTTTTCACCTGGAGCTGCAGCCGCGGGTTTGTTGATCTGTGGGAGCTTTTCAATGAAAGCCTTTTAGTTGAGCTGTTTCTCTTCTTTCTCATATATTCCATTTGAAAAGTAATTTCTATGTTCTTCCTGGGTATAAAGCCAAAACACTAAAAGCAGCCTTCTCTCCTGTGTTCAAATCAACACAAGTTGGGGTTCCAATGAGATATAAATACCCGATACTATTAGAAGGAAGGGCTCCGGTGTGGATGCGCTATAAACTTAGAGATTAAAAATTTGGGGTTTTGGAGAGATCACTTCTATAACTCTCGGTTTTATCATCTGTAAAATGGGACTAATAATAAAATGTATCTATCTCATGGGGAAAAAGAGATAATGCATGTAAAGTTCTTATCAAAGCGATGACAAATGGTAAGCATATCCTCAGTTAATATGTCATATATATGACATTATTTATGACATAATAATATATGTCAGCTATCATTATTACTGAGAAGTGAAAAAATATATATAGTCTCCTAATCATCATGACCAATCAGTCTATGCACAGAGCTACCAATGATAAACCATTTTCTTGCAAGGGACAAGAATATAGAGGAACAATAAATATAAAGGAACACCCACTGCCTCTGGGATTATAGTCTTTGAGATATGGGGTAATTTATTAGCACTGGATGCAAAAATAGTTCCTGTTATGTTATCATACTGGTGAAAGAGTGAGGAAAACACCTTCCTAAGCCAAGTACACTTCAACACAGCACAATGAATGATAAATATATTTCTAGGGAAACTCATATTATGGTATGGGCTATGGCATCTGTAATGCCCAAATGCATTATAAATAATTATTCTCTGAGTCTACATGGATATCTCAATGATAGATGATGATCAAACCATCTAATTTTATCAACTCTTATCAAATGTGTATAATATTTTGTAGAATCTTACCCTCAGAGTTAGCTCAGTGTAGAATTTATAATCATACATATTTTATCCTATTGGTCGAAATGGTATAATTTGTGAATATCCATAAAACCTTCGTAGGTTGACTATAGTTTCAAGTTAGACATAACAATTGCTGTGGTTTTTTTCAGAAAGGCCTAGAAAACTGGTTCAACAAAAGCAGAATTCTGAGATACTATTTTTTTTTAAAGAAGAAATCCGGTGACAAGAGATTATTTCCAATGAGAAACCAGAAATAGAATCGTAAAGTCCTTCAAAGCACAAATGGCATCCTAGGACCCTCCCTTGAGTCTTTCCCTTTCACAAAGTTGTCATAGATATTTCTATGTCCATTACTTGCCACAGTCTACTTTGTTTCATCAATATTCATGGGTTTATTAGATGGTAATCTCCTGAAGGGAAGCTACGTAATTCATTCTCGTGTATATTTTTCCCCCATAGTGCCTAGTACACAATTTTGTTCATGGCATTTGTTCAATATGCTGTTGCAAAATTTAATTGAAGTGTGAACTCTATTGCTTAAATGTCATTTTAAAAAAGTATGTAGAGGCAGGCATTTAAAAAGGTAACAAAATCGTAAACTGATTTGGTAATTTAAGGATGAATATTAATTAAAAAAAAAGAAGTGTATTTCTTTTGAGGTAGGACAAATATTCTAATATTTAGAACTGCTTTGTAGAATATATTGCTTTCTTTCATGCATGAGTCACTCATGTCACCTATCAGGAAGAAGCATAGCAGGATGGTTAGATACGGACTATGGTCTCAATTGTTTCAGTTCCAGTCCTGTATCAATCACTGCTGGAGAAGTGATCTCTGATGAAGTTACAGCTCTCAAGTTCAGTTTTCCTAACATGTGAAACAGGAATAGTAGTAACAATAATACCCACTTTCTGGAGTTGTCATGAGAGATAAATGAAATAATCCATGCGATGTGTTAAATAAATTTAGCTACCAACTTGATTTGAGTCTATTATATTTATAGCCCTGTTCATGGAGTTTAAAACATTAAGGCATGGTTTCCTACTCCTGTAAGTTTACAATGTATCAGGTATGCAAGACAAAAGGAGAAAGTTGACTGAATATGACTAAATTCAATATTAATTCTGTGGCCACTGAGAGTTGATATAATTGAGTAAGAGTATTAGTATCAGGCATTACTCCTCTCTCTCTCTCTCTCTCTCTCTCTCTCTGTCTCTGTCTCTGTCTCTGTCTCTGTCTCTTTCTCTCTCAGTTGGGTTTACCCCTGAACCATGTGAGATTTCAAATTCTGGCACTTTGACAAAATTGGGTGAATTATGTGAGGAAAACATATAAGTTTTACAGAGAGTAGGAAAAACTATAAAAATAAATCACTAGCTGCCTTAAATTTCAAACTTTAATCACTCAGTCAATATAAGTTGAGGAGTAAAAATATTACTGAAAATAGTTTAAAGAGATCATTTATTGAGTACATTCCATCTGCCAAGCAAGCTAAGTGCTTTTTACATGTGTTCTCTCCTTTACTCCTCATAATAGTGCTATGAAGTAAGTTCTCTTCTTATTCTCATTTTATACATCAGGAAAAGGAAACTTGAAGAACGTGAGTAATTTGCTCAAGGTGCCGTGACAGTATGACTGCCCACTAAGAACCGGATAAGAAGAAACTTGAATCATGATGAAGAAGGTTGTGTGGGAGGGGCATAGCTCCCTGATTCTTCCAGCTGACTCTCCTAGAATGTTAGAAGCCTCTGGATTCACTGTTCCCTCCTACCCAAGGTAGAAAGAAATCTCCACAGAACAACTTTGTTCTCATTCTGATCATTAACTTGAATAGCACAAAAAGCAAAGCGAAATGTCTTTCATAACATAAGAAAGAGGCAACATGTTCCATTAAATGTTGGTGTGATCTGATGTACCTTTGGATATCAGGAGCAATACTTATGGGCCAAAAGATCTCTTGAGAACATTGACAAACGCAGACATCGTAAAAAACATGAAAGTCCTCATTACCTTCAGTTAAACTATACTGGTCTTCCTAACAGGAAGAACAGTTAAGTGAGGCTGAGCAAAATGCCTGTAACTTTACATCTTCTTAAATGAAAACTGTTAAAAGAGCTCTAATTCATGCCAACACACAAAAATAAACTGAGTTTCAGTTTAAATCCTAAGGTAATATATGCATTCCCTGTGCCTTAAGAAAACATTCATTATGTCCAAGTGGTTCTGCTGTTCTTCGGTGCATGCCTGACTTACTCGTTTTATAGCATTTCTCACTTCTAAGTTAGCAGTTCAAATTTATGAGACCACACAATTGCTTTCTCCCCAGGATGTGGTGCTTCAGAGTATTGTACTCAAAGCTTCTAAAGGCTCAGCCATCTACTATTGGGTTAGAATAATTAAAACAGACATTAAACTGTGTCAGTTTATCTTAGACAATCATATCATTGCAAAGAATAAATGTCACTTGTCATGAGTACCAGAGACAAAAACAAAAAACAACAAAACAACAAAACAAAACAAAAAACCTATCAAGAACTAACCAAGGATTTTTATATGAAATTAGTTCTTTTTCTGTCTCCCTCCTCCTCCTCTCTCCTTCTCTCTCTCTCTCTCTCTCTCACACACACACACACACACACACACACACAAACACACCTTTCCTAGAATACCTAGAATAACTCTCTCATAAGTTGATTTCAAATTTTAAAATGGTATGCCTTCCTTCTTAAATGCAATGAAATATCCCTCAGTTGTTACTTATGTAGCCCCTTATATGTTATAAGCACTCTCATGCATGCTCTCATTTTACTGTAGGGAAACTGAAGCATGAGGAAGTTGTGTGGCCAGCGCTGGAGAAGAACACCTGGCCCAGAGAAAATTCCCAATACCCAGTAGCTCCCATGTGCCGCCAATCATCTAACTCCACATCTGGTTGCAAACCGGCCGTCCATGGACATCACTTGGCTTGCAGATGTGTTTTTACAAGGTCCACACAGAATTTATAAAAATTGAATTCCTTGCTAACATTTAAAAACAATTATTTTGTAACATAAATGCAATCCATGTTCCAGCTCACTTCACTATCAGGAGATCTGACATCACCAGGCTTCTTTCTCTCAAGAGGACAATTGGCGGGAGCTCAGGAGCTTTGCCCGTGTGTCCTCTGTGCTGCTTTGGCTTTGCCCCACTCATCTGCACAGCCTCCCTGAGGCATCTGAATTTCGGTGCTACACCACCCATGTCTACCAAGGCAAAGATGCCTCTCCATAGAGAAGACCTACCAATGTCCCACCACGAGGGAAAGGAAAGCAGACTGAAATTTAAGAATCAGAGTTTTAGAACTGGAAAAAACTTTGAGGTCATTCAACCTCATGGTTTACTATCAGGTACTGCAGGGTTCCAGGGAAACCTTAAAAATCATCTTGATTTTTTTCCAATGTTAAAATCTCAATACCAATATACTGAAGTAAACAGGCTTTCTTTCTCCAATGCAAAATTATCTTATTTAAAACCTTGAATCTGGTGTTCTTCCTTACCTCTTACATCTTCCTTCAGGATATTTCTTCTTTTATTTATTTTTGATGTGGCAATAATTATCTCAAGTCATAGTAGCATTAGTTATAGTCACTTCTAATTGAGTGTTTCTCGATTGTGTGCTTTAAAGTAACACATGATTTTGACACATAATCGTGGGGGATATCTACTTATTACTGAATACAGTTTGGTATTACTATAAAAAAATATTTCAATTTCTAAATCTGGTTGCACTAGGACATGAAAATAAAAGAAATCTTTGATTAATGAAAAGGTTGGGAAACATCCATTTGCATTTAATATCTCATTTTCCAGAAGAGACAGCTGTGGCCAAACTAAATTAACTGACTCAGATAAGATTGCTCAATGGCCAAAGCATGGAACTAAATTGTAAGTCACATGTTTGCTCCAAGATGCATGGTCTGCCTAAATTATCTTTCATGGGACTTGGGACATGCCTCATTCTCTCTAGTGTAGGTAAAACACTCACTCACTCCTCAAGCATTTTATCAGGAACTGTGGCAGGCATGGGGAATCCAAAAACTAATAGCTCACAGTCTCTCCCTTCATGGGACACTTTCTAGTGAGGAAGGCAAGCTGAGAAATAGTAATAAAACAAGGTGTCATAGGTATCATGACAAAAGGAGACAGGAGAAGAAAAAGAGAACACAAAGGCAAAAATGTGTTTGAAGGTGTTGGGAAAGGTCATGAGTTCAGTTTTGAGTAGAATCAAATTTGAGGAGACTGAAATCTAGGTGAGGCAGTGGCTATTTGTGCAAATACCTGTGGGAACCAGAACGCTCCCTCTGAACTTTAACCAACTTGTGCCATGTCAAGGAATACATTACAAGGCAAAAGATACTTGGCAGTTATAATTAAGGTTTAATCATTTGACCTTAAGATAGGGAAGTTATCTTGTATTATCCATAGGGGCCCATGGTCATCACATGAGTCTTTGAAAGTAGAGGTTTCTCTTGGCTGAGAGCAGTAGAGAAAGCCCAAGAAGTGTCAGAGTGGAGCGGTTCAAAGCATGAGAAAAACCTGCAGCTCCATCATTGGCTTGAGATGAAGTGGGTCACATGTCAAGGAAACAAGACCATCGTGCCTACAACCACAGGAACTAAACTCCACCAACCACTTGGATGACCTTGGAAGCAGATTCTTTCCCAGAGTTCCAGAAAGGAATGCAACACTGTTGACACATTGATGTCAGCCTGTGAAACTCGAACCAGAAAAGCCTGCTTAGCTGCTCTATTCCTGGGCTTCTGACCTCTGGAAACTGCAGATAATAAGCAGGCATTGTTTTAAGTCACTAAATTTGTGGTCATTTGTTAAGCAGCAGTAGAAAAAAAAAGTTATACAGCATCTTAGAAAAGAGATATGGGGGACAATGGAAAAAATATATATCTATATATCTATATCTATATCTATATCTATATCTATATCTATATCTATATCTATATCTTCCTCACCCTCTCTAACACCTTGCAATTCAAAAGGAGACTGTATCTACAGGAAAACCTGATATGTCAATTGAAGTTCAATGTGAGTACGTAATATGGGGGTAGAAGTTAGAAAGGGAAAGAATTAGTATCCGAAACAAAAGACCGAAACACATGTAGTGGAAAGATCGTCCCATATGAGGTGCTTTGCATTACTGCATAACCGTGATGGCAAAGTGGTGTGGCACATATGTGATTCTCCCCATTCCACAGAGGAGGAGACTGAGGCTCTTAGGGATGAGTGACAGGTCAGAGACCAACAACTAATTAATGGGCAGGTCAGAACAGGCTTTCAGATAACCCAGGTCTTTCTGATGAGGCCGCTCCTGTGGTTTATTTGTAACATATGCATGAAATCCACTGCCCAAACTGCACTGTCTGTGTTTATGTGTACACGGCAAAAATGGTCACTTTAGAGACCCTGCTTGGAACAACAATTCTTCAGTTATTGAAGAAAGTGTTTGGCAAACAGGACTTTAATCGGCAGGAGATTCAGTTCTCCCTGAATAACTGTCCTGTTCTCTCTGAACTAATGTCCTCAAACAAGGACACCGAGCCTCCCCAGCCCTGGCATTACAGTAAATTCTACCACTGCAGCATATGGTGCCCGATGCTGGAAACGTGGCCCCTCTGAAGCCCAGAATTAAGATTGGCAATCCTGAACAGAATTCCACTGAGGATGTCTGTGCATTTCGAATTACTGCAGAGAGGGGCAAGAATCTTCTGGCATCTGCTCCAGGAAACCTGTGCATGCATTTCGTCTGGAAGGCCTCAGGACATTTCTCACCTCTGGTTCATCTTGCTCCAGTGTGGTTTGTCCACATTAATCTTCTCACTGATTTATCTCTTCTCACTCTGAACAGCTTGAATGCTATCGCTTCAATTACGATACTTTCTTTGGGAAATTATTCTGTTGTCTAATTGACCCTACTATTAATTTTATTTTCTAATATCTAATTTATTCCACCTTCATCTTCTTTCCCTCCCAGTTTTAGATCATTACTTCTTATTCCCTTCCATTCCAGTCAATCAACTTTTTTTTTTTTTCTTCTTTCTCAGGCCTTATAATCATCTCTAACAGAAGCCAATACTTAGAAAGTACTAACACCCACAGCAAAGACACACGGATGCAAAATCTTTACCCACTCACTTCTTTGATTGCTGATATTAACCTCTCTCCCATATTATCTAAGAATGACAAATTCTCTTTTCCTGGATTTTATAATTCTTCACAATTTTATAACTCAACCAAATTTTCGCTCTCTCTTTTTGTCCACACTCCTTCCCTCCTTTGAAATGTTCCTTTCTTCCCTCTTTTTTTTTCTTTACCTCTCTTTCTGTCTTCCCTTCTTTCCCTCTTTATGTTAAGGTTAACTGTTTTCAATGGCCTATAGAAGCAACATTTCTATTTTATACACGTTAGGAAATACAAGAAAGTATAAAAAAAGAAAATCTGAAAAAATCCATAATCATGAAAACCAAGATAACCACCAATAGCACTTTGCTACAGTCCTATTATCATCACATGACATATTCTAACCCACTGAGGGCTCGATCAAAATCAATGGTCTCTAACCTTTTTTTCACAGAGAGCCTATACTGTCCACTTTCTTCCAATGCGGAGGACCTTGGCTCCATCCTGTCCCAGCTGATATAAAAGAAAGTTATGAATTTCTCCAATAGTTCAAGGAAGAAAATTATTGCCTCAGTCTGGGGAGATGAAGACGTGCTTCATGAAAGTGGCAACGACAGTCAAGCTCTACGGTCAAGGGGGAGTGTGGGGTCACCTCCTGAAGTGCCACAGAGGACAGGGAGAAAGAAGGGTAGTTCAGAGGATTTGTGTTGCAAGAAAAAGAGGCACACATTTGGACCAGCAGGGGCCATATTGGAAGAACACTAAGGAGACCTACTATGGACCTGGGCAGAAAGGGTAACGGAAGTGATGCAATGGGCACGGAGAGGAGGATAGTTATGTTACCTTGTGGACTGTAAGGGTGGTGAATGGCAAGGTCCTCAAGATTTTCAGCAGACAAGTGACATGTCAAGACTACACTTTGAAAAATTATTCAAGTAGCCCTGGGAGGCGATCTTGTAGGATGAAAAGAATGTGAGTTTCGAACGGGACTGGGGCAGATTCCAATTCCAAATTCTCTCTTTACCAGATGTGTGTGGCATTTGGCAAATGACCTATCATCACCATCCCTCAGGTTCCTCATCCAGAAGATACAGACTACCACATAGGATTTGTCTTGGTTCAAGTTCCGTGGAAGCAGATCCTGCGAGGAGGATTCACGTGCACGTGACTGATGAAGGACGCTCTCCTGTCAGGACACAGAGGAGAGGGACAGGGAGATAGCAGAGTGAGGGTACGATTTCAAACTGAGTCCACAGACCTGAGCTTCAACCTCATCCTGCGCAGTGATTCTGGAGTGCACGTTACGCCTCAGTGACACCCTGAGCCAAAGCAAGGAGGCTGGGGTTTTTGTATCCCAGGAGCCACTGTGTGTCTGGGAGGGCAGTGGAGTCATTCACTGGAATACAGTTATTGAGGGGCAGACTTTGGAGGGAGCCAGAGGATAAATTCCACGGTGGGCATGATTATACAAATCAGTAAACAAAGACGGGGCACTGCTTTTTCCCACAGGATATCTAAACTCAAATGCAAGGTAGTTTTAACGTAATGAGAAATAAATTTAACCATTATTAGTCTTTTCAATGCCTTCACTTCCCCTACAGAGGAGAATGAGTCCTGGGGAAGACAGGTTCTTTACAGAGCAAGGTGAAGGGGTTGGATTGCAAACTGGGTATGTCCAGGAAGAGGGAAGCTGACAAAAGAAGAGGTGAGAAGGGCAGGTGTGAGGGGGGAAGTAGGGAAAAGACTAGGGAATGCAGCATGAGATGCTGAAGAAAGACTCTGAAGGAGAACTCGAAAGGGTCTGAGAGAGTTTAAGAATTATATGCCTGTGGTATAAAGAGAGGAAATTGGGGGAACCCAAGACCTCTTTACCAGCCTTTTTGGGGAGTTTTGCTATGTGATATTTCTTCCCATGACAAGTCAGCAAGGACTGTGTCTTGAATGGCTTTCTTCAGGAGTAACTGTTGGGGCACGGTTGAGTGTGTGTGTCGGAGGGAACGGGTTCTGTGTGAGACCAGGGGCTCGTCTTTGTGTTTCCAACAATGGTCTTCAAGTCAATTATATGCGAGTTGTGCAAGAAACCAGTTCACCGTGAGAAAATGCTAACCAACAGCTCTGAAAGTCTAGTCTCCAGGCAGTCAGAAACAACCCAGAAGAGAGCAGGGGCTGGAAACGGTGGGGGAGAGGAAGGAAACTGCATCTGAACTCAATTACATCAGTCAGCCAATCAGTTCTCCATGGCACTGCACATTATTCAGAGTAAAAGTTAAAACAAAAAAAGAAAATGGGGACTAATCATAAAAAAAAAAAAAAAAGCTTAATCATGAAAATAGAGCACACACATCTCTCAACAAAGAACGCTTGGAGCCAATCACAAGCTCAAAATGAAGAGATACACAGTATAGTTGTAAACTGGCTGAAGCATCAGGAAAAAATCCCGAGTTAATCAGAAAGCATTCTTCCTATTCAGTAAGCTCGTACCCATTACAATCCACCGTGCTAATGACCATTACTCAAAATGACATCGAAACTAAAATCACCATTTGTTCAAGTTAATTTCTTAAAAATCTGTGATTTTCCTCTATTACATCTAATATTTATGAATCTTAACTCACTGGAACTTCTCTATTTTCTGGCTATTACCATTCATTTTCAGGATGTAAAATGAAGGTCATTAAAGATGGCCTTTTCCTTTTCCTTTTCATTTACCTAGCATTACATCTTTAAAAGGCAATATAATTCCAATCAAATGCTTGGCATATGATAACAGTGTTACTTTACTTGAATATCATGGTATTGGAAACAAAATGCAGGTCCCATTCGCAAGCATTTCTCACTATTTAAGAAATAGCTACTTTCTAACAAATCTGGCTAGAAAGGGAGTACTTTTGTTAGGGAAATCCTGATTTCACTCTGACTTCTATCACAAAAAGGGGAAAAAATACTCAAAGGGAATTGAAAACTGCTGGCAAAGAAGAAATGAATTTGGCAGGCAGGTTCATGGCATGCTGGGTACAATATTTTGTGTTCTCCTTCCTTGTTCTTTCCTCTTTCCCTGGATTCCAGTCTCAGGAATCCTTTGGGGTATAATGTTCGTGGTTCTTGGAACCCAGTGTTGTCCTACTTTTTCTGGGTACTTAGAGTGTGTAAATGAAATTGGTTTGGTTTGCCAATGGTTTTTGTCATCCAACAAATGAGATATCCTTTGATTTTACAATTTTTGGATTCTGAAAAGGAAATGTATATCTTATGACAGAAATTGCTTAATGGAAAAAACTCTAAAACTTGGGCTAAAAAGAGTAGTGAGCTGGTACACTTTAGATCACCCCACACACTCATTCTTATGCTATGTCTCCCACTGTTTGGCCTCACTGGAGATAGGACTTTTCATTAAAGACATTAAACAAAAAAAAGGAGATTTAAATCTCCATAAGATCCTATGTATTGGTGAAAGACTTATTCTGAGAATTTGGTCTTGTATAACGCTTCCCAACTCCCACTCCCTGTCCAAATTTAGAAAATGCTTTCTTCAGAGAGAAAATTCTAGAAAAGTTGATCTGTCATTGCCTTTGGACCCTTCTGCACATAGAAGAAGAGAGAAACTGGGAGAGAAAGAGGGAGGGAGGGAGGGAAGGGTGGTGGGGAAGAGGGTGGGGGAGATTGGAAGTACAGAGGGAGATGGGGGAAGGGAAAACCAAAAAACATGCAAATAAAAAAGTGGAACTTAATACAATAAAATGGTGGCAAAAATAAGGGGTAACTGAAAAGTAAAAGGCTTCACTCAGACTGAACTAAGAGGGATGTTCCCTCACGATGGGAAAATGAGTTGAAAAGAGCCCACACTAGGGATTACCTCCCATAATCACTATAAAAACAAAAGTATGTAAAAAAAAAAAAAAACCTTAATGCCAGTTTTCAGTTCCAAATGAAAAGATTTGCCTTTGGAGAATATACACACAAGAAAAAAAGGGGGACAGGGGACATTTCTGCTTTACTCTCTTTGAAGTAGCGAAAATATTCAGCCCGTTTCTTTGGTTGGTTCATCAACACAGTTAGCAGAGAGAGGTGCAGAAAACGCAGCTTGGTGTAGACCAGCCTTGCAAAGAGGTTCCTAGAAGTCTCAGCCCCAACCAGCCAGTAGTCTCTCCCCTTTCCTACTCAGCGGCGGTACAAAGGACATAAATGTATACCTCAACCCACGGACAATTTACACACCATGAATCAAGTAGGGATGGAGCTATTTTTAGAGAGGTGTTTGTGTGTGCCCATTGGCATTTAAACCAATAAACAGACAAGAAAAAAATGCAGTCCCTTCTTTCTAGGATCTCATCTTCCAATTTAAGGACTTATTTAAGAGCCGATTGGAAAACACATCAGAAGGAAGTAAATAACTGCCCTCAGTGAGGTCATTTCGAAAAAGGGACAGAATATGACGGGAAAGGACACAGCTTGGAAGAGGCAGGCAGGCCGGTGGAAATAATAGCAGATGCAGAGAAAGATTACACAGAGGAGAGAGCTTACTGCTCTCCTGAAAATGGAAGTGTCTCTTCGGTCATTGTCATGTAAATTGAAGGCAGATTTGGTGCTTGAGAGGAGACTGAGAAATATGGAATTAAAAGTCTCTGAAGGTGCTGAATCTGGGAAACTCAATGGACAGTGGTAACTCTGAACAGTGGCCAAGAAGTTGATGGTGAATTTGATCCTTCCCTCCAGGGAAGAGATGAGAATGCCAGCTACAAAGAGGTATAAATTGAACCACTGGATAGCAGGCGGATTAGAGCAGTAACATATTACTCTCCGTGCAACTGAAAGTATTCACACGTCTTTATGTTCACAGTCCTTTAAACACAGAGCAACTCAATAAATTCTTATTTATGTGATGCCATAAGCAGCAGCAGTGCCTCGATAGTCTCCTTCTTTTGTTTATAGGCAGAAGGGGATACAATGCACTTGATTTTTCTTTCATATCAGCTAGGGACTGCCCTTCAAGTTGCTGTGTTCAGATGGGGAACTGAAAGGATTGTGACAGTTTTACCATGCATCTTTTTATTCACAAAGACTTCTCATCTTGAAACTGGTTCTTTGTTTTAAATCAGGCATCTATTGATTAACCGTGAGACCCAGCACAGCTCACCAGGGGCTGAGGTGGGGTAGACACTATGGAATTAGGACAGTTAAACACTGAAATCGATCCTCCCTGTCTCCCGCCACTGTTGCTGTAGCAAGCAGTTTCTCTAAGCTATTAATTTTATTATTAGCACACCTGGAGGTATTGCTTCCCTCAGGGAAAACCAATTGAACTGTGTGTGCCACAAGGCTAGTGGGGGATGATCAACCATACAGCTGGGGAGGGAAAGGGAGGGACCTCCCAGCCCCGCCTATTTGAAATGTGGGGGTGCTCCTTCTTGCAAAGTGGGGGACACAGATTTGATGCTGTTTCTGATCTCTACCCTGTACTCTTTCAGCAAACTCTGGCTACCAAACGTTTGCTTTTTTGTTTGTTTTTAAAGAAAATGTGGAAAGAGACGCCCTCTGGGTTCCATTCCTCACTTTGCCCCTTCACTCCGTGGCTTACCTGAGCCATTTTCTCCTCCTAGTTCTTGTGTAAAATGAGGAACTGGAAGGAGGGAGGAGTTGCACCACATGGGAAGTTTTAAGCTGGCTGCTCACAGGCTTAACTCTCCCTCGCATTTCCTGTGGCCAGTGCACCGTCCGCCCTGAAAACTGCACGCACATTTACTCACTTTTTAAAAACATGCATTTTGGGCCAACTTTCAGAAAGCAGGCTATTTCTCATAAACATCTGGATGTCTGGTTTTGACATTTAAAAAAATGAGATGCACGCACATGGTCTACTGCACAATTGACTTTGGTGCAGGAGTGCCTGTCCCTTTTAGAGATGCGTGTGCACTAATATCCCCACGGTAACAACCACTTAAAGCATCTGAGAACATACCAATGCAAATAACTTTCTCCTCAGACTACTTCAAGGCTCTGTCTTCTCTCACTCTTTACTCTTTTCCCTTCTTGCTTCTCTCTCTCTCTCCTCAACCTCTCTACCTTTCTATCTGTGCATACTTAAATCTTGCTCACAGTCCCGGAAGAAACAAGTGCCTAACAAAATTCCATTTTATAACGCAGAATATATAAAGAGGATGGCTAAGATAATGCCTTTGTTTTACAGATGATGGGGATGAGGTGGTCCGGTTCATGGCCAACGTACATAGATATTCTTCTGTTCGCATAGTATGCACAGTGCTGAGCTAGTTGCCAAAGAAAGTCCTGGACACAGTTTACTCCTTTCTCTCCTCTGTTTTCTGATGTTCTATACAGGCTGACGTTGCAGGGGAAGCACAGTTTACAATGAGAAGCCGGCTTTGCTCACAAATGATCAATATACTGAGTTCTGCCAGCACCAGGCAAAAAATATTAAGAAGGTCACTGACCTTTGTAGTCCAATATCTATATCCTCCAAAAACTGATTCCTTCCCCTATTCCTTTCATAAATGTCGACTGAGCAAATACTTCACTCTAGGTACTGTTCTGGAAACACACGGTGCAGAGGAGGTGCATTCCCTCACCTGGCGTACCACCATCAGGGCGCATGGGAATCTACCTATGGCTTCTAGCAAACCACGCTATTGGAGAAGTTCATGCGTTGGAATGAGACAGAGATGGGTTTGGGGCCTGGTAGGGTCACTTATAAACTGTGTGTCCCTGTCAGATTACTGAATGTCTCTGAGTTGACATACCTTGGCTGTTACATAGATCACTAGTGAAAATAGCCATCAAAATGCCCAGCTCTGGGAGAACAGCAGACAAAGAAGCAACTGCCTCATTCCTACATGACTCCAGGTGGGGTCTCACTCAACGTACTGCTGCTCTTGGCATTCAGCACCCAGAACCAATGAACTCCTTGATGAAGTGCAAGGTAAAACATGCTAGAGACATGACAGGGTGTGTGAATCACACAATCAGTTATACAGGCTAGTCAGAATTTCACGGTAATATTTGTGCATTATATATTATATATACATATAGCATTAGAAACTCTAAATAAATAATCATGATTGTGTGGAAGGAATGGGGAGTCAATGGAAGGATCGATGATATGGCAGAATGCTAAGAATTGTTGAAGTTGGGTAATGCATGTATGGGGGTTCATTAGACTATGCAGTTCATTGTGACTATATTTAAACTGTTTTACAACAAAAAATTCTCCACGGTTTAAAAAAATGCAAATATAGGGATGCATATGAGACTAGAAATTTAAGAAAAATAAGAAAATATAAAGAGTCCTTTGTGAAGTAAAATTTATTCTTTATTTAATTTAAAGAATCAGCTTTTTTGTCTAAGGTCATCTTACTCTTTATTATTAAGAGAGCCATGACTTTATAATATGTCGCTGATAACTACTATCGTGCTTTAAAAAACAGGCCTGCAACCTAGTTTTGCAACTGAAGATTTATGAGGACACATTCATTATTCCTTTCCATATTGTCTGTAGCTACTTTCATGCCCCAAATGCTGAGGTGAATTGCAATACAGATCACAGGTACCCGCAAAGCCTAAGATATTTGACCCTTGACCAAAATTATTGGTGGATCCCTGAACTACCTTTATTTCAGCCTCCTAATATATGCTCAATAAAAGCTTCCAACTTTTCTGTCTGAACGACCAGTTCCCTCGGGTCTCTTGTAGGTGACTGAGAACTAATTGGACACATTAATTTAAGCTATTAAAGGCTGATAATGGCTTAATATGTCACCACTCCCAGATAAGACACTAGAATTCCCCCACCCCTTAAAACGCAAACCTTAGCAAAAGGACACAGCTCATCAATCAATTCCGGGGAACTGAGATAACAGAGTCTGTGGGGGGGCGAGGCGGGTCTTTTCCCCACTGAGACTGTTTATACTGATGCCCTCCATACATGCACCAGCTGCTCGTGGTGTTTATTCTATTTTTATAATTTCATGGATCAGCATAAATGTATCGTAAGCCCACGTAGGATCGCCGGTACAATGCTTAAACCCTTTCAGGAAATAAGCGATGGGAGTATAATCTCACAGGGAAGAGCATGGCATTTAGCAACGAACAGACCTCATTCCTTGCTCTATTAGTAAACAGCTGTATAGTTTAAAACCAGACTTAAGCTCAGCGTCCCCGTTCGTCATGGAGAGGGGAATGACATTCATCTTCAGGGGTTTTGCGAGCATTAATGAGAAACTGCAAAGCAACTGCTTATCACAGCTAACATTTATGGAGCAACACTATTTTTACACAGTGTGGTGCAAATGTCAGTACCTCTGAAGGAAAATGATTCCTGCTAAATTGGGTTTGTCCAGGGACCAAAAGTTAGAATGTGTGACCTTCAAGAGCGGCTCCCTTGTCCCATCCCCCCTGTTCCTTATCACCTTCATTCGTCCTCGACTCAAAACCCAATTTCAGAAGAAGGGGCAGAGCCTACATAAAGTCACAGGTGCCTCACATGCAAATCTCTTCCAAATTTATAATTTGGTGACTCCGCACGCTACCTTAATAGTCTACAGTGCCAGTAATAAAGATAGGTTAATTTTGCATTAGGTGAGCTTTAATGTACATTTAGAAATCAGAAACCAGCTTATGTGTTCATTAGTGAAAATCTTGCCTAAAGTGGGTCATGTCGAACTAGAGGAAGTTCAGAGACTTTGGGAAGAAGGAAGGCATTTTGTTTCATGTGTCCTTTTCTATTATTTCTGAAGAGTTGAATGACGATGAATAAAATGGGTCTGTTTTCTAATGTCTCACTGGGAAATAATGATTGGAGAGATCATCAGGGAAGTGTCATTTGCATCATTTTGGCATCCTGTGCCCACCTTCAGCCAAGGGTGTGGGGGCGGCTATGGCTTCATCACCACTGAGGTCACACTGGGTGTAATCTTCTCACCTGGCACAACACTGGTGAGGCATCCTTAGCAGTGATTGACACTTATCCGGAGATGTCATATAAAGAACTTGGGCTTGAAATGAGGTACACCTGTGGCTGGCTCCCGGTTTTGCCAGTAATCTTGGGCAAATTCCCTCTGTTTTGAGACACTCTGTTTCCTCATCAAAAAAAAAAAAAAAAAAAGAAAAGAAAAGAAACAAACAAAACAAAAACAAAACAAAAAAAACAACAGAAACAATGATTGCTAGGAAAAGAATGGTACCTGTAAGTCACATTGCACAACTCTGTCAAATAAGCTTCTAAATAAACTTATTATTTGTGAATCTCCTTTAAAAGCACTGTCATACAATAAGTGCTCAGTAAATGGATGGCATCATCCTCACCATCTTCAGTATCACTGTGCTCATCAGAAGCTGGCCAGCAAGATCACAAATTATTTTGAGAGATCTCATCATCTGCAACACCTCGAACACAAGCAGGTGTAGCCTCAAATGACAGTATGAACTTCAGAAGTTAAACCCACACCGACAAAGAGCTACACCACTTCTGGGCTTCTGAATCTGACCAAGGTTAGAGGGAAGGGTATGTGAAAATAGAGAGACATTCTGACATATTGGAAATAATGTTTTTGGTTTTTTTCCTTCCACCTTCCATCTGATATAAACTGTATGGTGGAGAGGTTCCCCAGGCTGTGTACAAAGGAAAGGATTCACAGGCTCTACTTAAAGTGAGCTGAAAATGCTTAAGAAAACAAAGATATCGCCTGCCTAGGTTTCCCTGGTGTACACGGGGAATCAGATTCACACTTCCATTAACAGTCGCAGGAATTGCACACCTACAGTGATTTCCCAGGGGCACGATGCTGAAAATGTACCCCAAGGTGTCAGGAACAAATGCGTGTAACGATATCTGTCTTTCCTGACTCCAGCGGTACTGTACGAGTCTTAACGGATTTAAAAGAAATAGGAACTGACACTCAAATGACACTCTTTTGTGAACAAGATATATTAGATGTTTTCCACACTCCTCTCCCCATCAGCAGGATTATCCCCTTTGAGAGAAAAGTGCTCTCAGTCTCTGCTTCTATATTGTGGAAGCAGCATGGATTTAAATAGAGGTGCTTTTCATTATGCTACAAAACTTCCCCGAAAGGTAAACTAGATCCCCATATACACTATAAGACTCTTTATCTACCTCCCCCTCACCTCCACTGCAGGTATTTATGTCCTACGGTATTTTTCCCTTTGTTTTTTTCACCCTCCCATAACGTCAGACAGGTACATAGAGCCCCAACCCCCCACCCCCACCTTCATGAAAAAGCTCCATATTCATAGAACCCAGAGAGTCACAAGTCATTTTTCTCCATTACCTCTCAGCAAAGGGTTAACACACTGAGACTTTTCGGCCATTGTGGAAATGGTTCAAACCGACAAAAGAGAATTGGGTTCCTGCTCCATTATCCTATCACAGTGATACGATGAAAGAACATGCCTTCCATATGATTGGTTCTGATAAGTATATGCTGTGCTAGAAGTTTGGGGAATTGGTTTCCAGGCCTTGCTCTGCCGCTATTTCACTGTGGGCACGTGGAGGACTTCCTTATCTGAGCTAGACCTCAGTTTCTTCACGCATAGAGCAGGGGGAGACATGAGGGAAAAAAGTTTTCAAGTCTTTCACCAACACCAGCCACTGGTAGTAGCTCTGTGGGTCAGTATGTTGAATGGGTTCCAGCAGAGCCACCTCGACTGAACAGAAGAGTCACCACGATTGCTGGGTGTTGCCTGCACTAAGATGACAGAAAGGGTGGTGGGGTGGGGGCGTCGGTGAGCACCAGCTTAGCTATACCTCGGTCAGACCCAGATGATGTCTATAAAAACATTATCATCCAGCTTTAACACTGTGCGCTACTCGTGAATTTCTCTTGAGTGTAAAATCATTCCTTTCATTCCTGTGAACCCATGCATGGACATCGCTAATGGATCCAGTGACATGTCAGTGTGCCAGCAAGATCACCTTCCCTGTCCCTGCTATATCGTCATGTTATTTCTGTGTGAAAAAAATCAGAATTCAAGTATGAAAAGGTAGAAGAAGTTTTCACGTGTTGAATGTCAGTGCTTTACGAGCACACCTAAACCAGCTCATTTCTGATCCCACTGGGAGTGTATTTTCAAGTCCTTGAAATATATAGATGACTGCCAACATGGTATTTCTTTCATAGATCCATAGTTATGTACAGATGTGCCATATCTCTGATTCCTTGACTACCCTGTATAGACTTTAGCTAAACCATTCCCCCATTATCAAAATGACCATTTTCTCTTGTTACTAATATGCATGCTTTTCTTCTAAGGAAAGATGACAATAAAATACATGGGTGCTGTGGGGACAGAGCCAGGAATGCAGTTTCCAAGCTCTCGGCCTCACGTGGAAAGGTGCTGGCTCAGGTAGTAAATGGCCAACTGTGATCGGATGGCCATCAGCTGTGGCTAGTTGGCCGTCAGCTATAACCAGTGAGCTATTGGCCACTAATATAACTGCCATGCCTACACTTGCAAGAAGATGGTGGCTGAGCTAGCAAGAGCGGATGGCAGTTAGCATGGCGGATTGCAGCTAGCAAGTGAGGTTGGTTGGCAGAGAGAAGTGGATGGCAGGTTGCGGATCGTGTGGCTCCTGCTTCCTGTGTCTCCAACCCAGCCGCCAGTGAGAATATAGTGGTATGACTCCCCTACCTATGGCTCCGTGGGTGTTCCTTTTTGGCCTCACCATGTCCTGCATTCTTATGTGAGGAGCAGGAGCTGAGACCCCGCCTGCTGCCCTGCTTGACAAGATGTCTTAGCTGGATCCTCTGCTGAGGATTGCACAAGGCTAGAGTCAAGGTGGTGTTTGGACCTGAAATCTCATTGGAGGCTTCGGGTCCTCTCCAAGTTCACTAATTGTTGCCAGAATTCAGTTTCTTGCACTTGTAGAATTGAGGCCCATAGCTCCTAGAGGCTGCATCATTTTCTGCCGTATGACTCTCTCTATAACATGGCACTTCACTCCTTCAAGGAAACAGGAGAATCTCTGCTTTCCAGATCACCTTTACAAAGTTTCACCTGATGAGGTTGGACCCACCCAGGATAATCTCCCTTAAATTCATTTAAAGTCAATATGCTAGGGACTTCGATTGCATGGGAAAATCTCTCACATTTTCCAGAAAAGGTCATTTAAACATGAGAGTGAAATCCCATCATAATCACAAGCCCCACCCACACTCAAGGGGAGGGGATTATACAGGATGTGTATACAAGGGATGGGAATCCTGGAATTATCTCAGAAATCTGCAAGTGTATGTGGATATACAGGGAAGGCTGTCCACATGAAGAAATGGAATACTAAATACAGAATTCCAGGAATGATCAGAAACAGCTTTCAATCAATCAATCAATCTTATTCACAAAATTCTATATACATAGGGTGCCAAAAAATGTATACACCGTTTAAGAAAGGAAAAAAAAAACCTATTAAAATTGTAATACTCAATATATACCGATAACAAAAGACGAATACAAGTCACGTTTGGCTTCTGCAGTTACAAGAGATGCTCAAAGTGGTTATCATCAGCATAATTTTAATACAGTTCTTTTCTTTCTTAAAATGTGTGTACACATTTTTGGGTTCAGATTGTACCTGGGAAGCTTAGGAGGCTGCAAAGCAACACTTTTTTACTGTGGTCATTTTCCCAGAGGAAAAATAATTCAAACAAACTTGTTATAATGTGAATTACTTCATAGAGGAAGATGAGTAGAGAGTAACATAAACAAGTGTTGACATTAAAAAGCAAATACATGAAGTTCAGCAGAACAAAGACATCATAGGTCTTTGGGTCATTTGCAATTGATGTAATCCACGATTCCTGAGGGCTTACTTCATGGACAAAAGGACCAGAAGAGAACATACCAAGTAATTTTCCCTGCACAGTGAGATATCATGGATTTTTATCATCTTATTTGTCACTCTATTCTCGATTTTCAAAAATAGATTATTTATATAATTTTTGAACACTTGCAGACGTAAGCAACAATGTTCAGAGTGAGTGTAAACTTGGATTTCACGACCACCTAAAGGCTCCTTCTGACGATGCTAAATTATTTTCATCAGAAACGACAGTTTCAAGCCACAGAGAACAGGTCACATTCCTTGTCAAAAATTAAAAACCTTGTCAAGCTCTTTCCTTTGTGGCATTACAAAGTTAGTTGTCAAAAGTGAGCTGTTTGCAAAAGCAGCATAAAAAGGAGGAATGTGGTCGATTTCTCTTTTCTACTAAGTGTAAGTTTTCCTATAATTTTAGCAGTCATTAAGATTTACTAATGAAGACTTGAGATGGAGTCTAAAAAAGGAAATATAAAGTTAAGTGGCTCATTTCACGTTTTGAAAGGTGAAATATTAAGGGGAAAAAGAATGCCATCTCATCAATCACAAGCCACATAAAAGCTGGAAGAGAAAAGCAGCCTTTCCAGCGGTAGCCTCCGCTGAAGAACACCCCTGGCCTGGTGAGACTACCTTCTAATAGGTGAGAGGCTATTTCAATCTCCATCCCCATTTAATCACAGGGCTGTTTGAGCACTGACTGCCAATTATCCTGAATTATGTGTCATACAGTAGGTTTGTGAACGGGGCTATAGGGCATTTGGGACCCAGCAGAGACCACCATGTTGATTTGACAAGGTTCTTAGAGCCGGGATGAATAAATTAACGCAACAGAATGATTCTGATGAACAGAAGATTGGAGCCAAGCTCCCAGAGATGGAAGATTAGTGACTAATCAGCTCTAACACCTGGTTTCCATAACACTCTAATAGCAACTCCGTGCACTGCTGCAACAAAACACAACAGCCTCTGCTAGGGGGGAATAAAGTAAAATAGCCTCAAAAGTTATGGCTTGGGGTGTTTTATTCAAGACAGGATGTATTTCACCTGTTCTTGCAAAATTAAGAGCAGCAGCAAGCAGCCATCTCAGTCTTCCACCTCTTTCTAATGGGATGGAGGGTGGGGAAGATTGAATTCCAAACAACCAGGTTCCTGGGAGAACAGATTGAATGAGAAATCCACTGCTACTAATTTTCCAATCCAACTTACAGCAGCTAAAGGGAAGAGGTGGAGGGAGAAGGGAAGGGAGGTGGGAGAGGGGAAAGAGAAGGGGGGAGGAATGGGGAAGAGAATCCTAACAGCTATTGCTGATGGGACTGCAGAGTCACATGCTAAAGTGGAGAGAGCCCTCAGGTAACAATGAGGTCTGGCTTCTTACCTTTAGGTTCAGGGTAAACCAATGCATAAGCTGCAGACCAGCACTTTGGTTAATCGGGAGAAAATGCCAGGCCCCTACCATCTGTCATGGAAAGCTAGGATTCCAGATACAGCCAACTAAATGCTTCATACAGGGACAAGCTAAGGTCTTCAAATATACCCAGTGTCACTGTCCCTCACTGCACCCCTGCAGTGCTGTTGTGGCCTCCTCTGACGACTTAATCGGCGTCAGAGGAGGAAGCCCTCTGAAGCCCAGTGGGATCCACGGCCTGTCGTCCCTTTGGCCACTCACTTTTTGAAAGGCAAGTCACTAATTATGACATGTTTTGTTCAATCAGAAAGCACTTAACGGGAAAGCAGTTGATTCTCACAGAATATCTGAGATGGATGCGGCAATAGCACTTTGGCATCTAACACAATGGAGGGATCAAAGCATTAGAACGATTCTCTCACAACTGCTTAAATGTTGTTAGTGCATCTCTGTGCTAGCCTCACCGACACATCTAACTAAGACACTAAGAAAACTCAATTGAATGACAGCTACATACTAAGTGTTTGAAGCCATGCTTGGTGGTGAGGAGGGACTATTCACATCACAGGAAGAAGAAAAAAAAGATTTGATTGGCAGAAGACACACAGTTAAGTCTCCTGCAATTTCTCAAAGATGATTTGATGCATGAGAATGAGACTGACTCTCAACCTTTCAAAGAAACAATACCTTTGTGGGAAGGCATGTTGGCCCGTCTTTGCGGCTTCTATTCACAACTACAATTTCTATTCACACGACTGGACTTTCTAGTCACCATCTGTTTAATTCTGTAACTTCGTCTCCAGCCAGGGGTCAGATCATCAATTTGGATTTCCTGTTTCTTTTTTATTCAGGTTATTTCCCCACATAGGACACATCCCTTTGCCCCACATTCAGTCTGTCAGCCTGTGAAGACCCACGCTTTTTGCAGTGACTGACAGAGAAGCCAGCTATACATTGTCCCAAGGGCTGTTTCCAATTTTGGTCTCCCAAAGGGAAACTCGCTAAACTCCTCCAGGCATGCTTTCATACCGACCCATTTTCACAGCGTCATTTGTTCTAACACCTGCCTCCTTTGCCTCAGCACACCTCACGGAAGGAAGGAGACTGGAGGAGAGCAGCTATTGTTTTATCTGTGTTACACGAGCAATCATTTCCTTCACCACTTCTCCAGGTTTTCACCCCAAAACTCACAAGTACACCTACGTGTTAAAAGGGAGAGACATTTCTTTCAAATGCAGTGTGTGACAGACAATAAACCTCTAATTCATAGTGAATATTCTCTTTCTATTGTTTTATTTTCTCTCAAAATATTTTAGTGAATATTGTTAAGTGAAGTAAAGATTCCTCTTGAAATAAACTTTCAAAGAGAAATTCAGGGGGAAAAAAGGAAATCTTTAAAAGGGCTGACTGAGCTGCTAATCACGAAAGCCACCCTGTGGGACACTTGCTGAATTCCGCTCTGTTACATGTTTTATCTCCTTACCCTAAATTATAAATGCCCTAAATCGTAAAGTAGAAAAAAGCTAGACATCATCAATGTTCTGCTGAAAAATCACTCCTGCCACCTCCAAAGGGACCCGCAGACAGCCCCAGCAGTCAGCTCAGCTTCAGTGGGGAGAAAGGGGAGCAGCTCTGTCTGCAAAGCATAGCTGAGAACACAGGGGTTCCCATAACAAAACCCTCCAACCTGCAGTGAGGCAGGCTTTGCCTCCTGCCCCCTTCGAAGACACTGAAGGTTTCTGAGGAGCACGAAAAGAGCACGGAGGTTTACGGTTAATCTGAAAACATGTTGCTTTTCTAAGCAAAGGGAGCCAACAGATAATCTTTCAGAAATGAAACCAAATGATACTTTCGTCTACCCATGCCCTTTATGTGGTTCTACACATAAAGTTGATACCACATGTAATAAAGAGGAATCTCGCAGTAGACCTTGCAACCTACGATAGTGATTGCTTGTGGGTCATAGAGATTTTGGGAATCTGGTGAAAACGTATAAAAATCTCACTCCAGAAAAGTGCAAGTATTTACATATACATAACAATGTGCATATTGCTTCAGGGTTTCAGTCATGGATAAGAATCACAGCAGAAGATAAATGACATAATTTATTTTGGTCATTTACAGTATCATACCGGCACATAAAATCCCCAAATCAACTATGTTCTTAAATTCAAGATGCAGGAAGGAAACTGGTACGTTTAAATGGATTCTAATGAGCAAAAAAAAAAAAAAAAAGCGCTCTAATTATCACCCCTCTCTTCCCAAACTTTCAATCATGTAACACTGAAAGATTGTAACTCACTTACAGGCAGACAGGGGATTAAATGAGTTAGTATGTCTGAAAGAGATCTGAAGACCGTTAGATACTATACAGATGTCAGTTATTACTTTTACAAAGGGCTGCAGATGCTTCATATCCACATTGGATAAAAACTCAGAAGGTCCTGGAGTCCCTTTAGCATGTTCCTACGTTGACCTAATGACCCTCCAGAAGAACAAGTGCTGTGAATTCTGTTCCGAGTGCTAAAGAAATGGACAGTGGGCATACAGTTTCATCCAAACAGAATTATTAGGATGGTGCAAAAGTCATTGCGTTTTTTTGCAATTATTTTTAACCTTTTAAACCACACTGACTTTTGCACCAACCTAAGAGTAAAGCGGCTAAAGTATGGAATTCAGTTTGCAGCCATGCTGAACTAGGGATGACGACATCAACCATACCTCACATTTTCCAAATTATTTAAACGAACAATATGGGTTACGTGCCTCAGGTTTGGGGCATGAAAATCACCGGGGTGGAAGGAAGAAAATATGAGAACTACTATTCATATTTATTTATCTTGGTTTTGAGAAAAACAATCATTTTATTTAACAATATACGTATATACTGGTAAAATTACACGTGTTATGTTATTTCACTTATACATAAATATGTATGTTAGAGAATGTGTTTAAATATTTTGCTGTTAGGTGTGGGTGCTCAAAAAAATGAAAATACGAAGGTCCTTTTATACATACATTATTTGATCCTCCCAGCTAGGTTAGCTCATTAGTCCCATCCCAGTTAAGGAAACAAGCCTGGGGAAAGTGATTTATGCATCATCTTATCTACCAAGACCAAGATAGAATTTCAGGTTTTGGCTCTAAGGCCTGTACTCCAGACCTTTACACCAAACTGGACCCTTTGGAATTCAGCTTTTGGCAGAAGTCACCAAAAGGTAACCTGAGGGCTGGAAAATGACGTGTTCTTTTTTTTATCAGAAAACACAAATGGGAAGAGGATGTAGAAAGGGGAAATGGGTTCACTTTCTTTGGTACGTCAATTCAGAGCAGGTCTTCTAATGTTGGATAACCATGTATACAAATGTCAGACGTGCAGTGACCTCAAAACATTGCAAACTGACCACAATGTCTCCCAGGGCTCAAACAGATACTGAAATATGGTAGAAATGAGATACTTTTCTCCAGCCCTCAACCAAATGATAATAATAATTAATAATAATAGTAATAATAATAATGATACTACTTGTTACCATCACTGTTTGTTTCTATATTATTCATAAATGGCATCTGCAGTATTTCTTACACATCCCTACCTATAGTATAAGCTGTTATATAAATGCTAACTATTGTTTGTACTGAACAAGCCTCAGCCAGAGGAAAAACGTACACTTTGGTTTCTGCACTAAGGTCACAAAAGGCTGAAAGGAAATTACCTATTCTGGGTTATAACAACATAAACTTTACTTGGTCACCTTGCTCTCTCCTCCTTGTTTTCTGATTCAAAACTATGTTCAGAGCCAAGAATTCATTTTCTTGGATATCTTCAAAGGATATGTTTTCAACGACAGCAATTAGTATAATTCTTTAAAACACCAAGTAACCTGTTCTTTTGAGTGAGTTTTTTGTATACAGGATGAGCGGCCAGCAATGGGTCTAAAAATAACCTATTTTCTTGAATATGGGTATTTCATAGCCATGTATGTGCTTCTGGGGGGAAAAAAAGAAAAAAGAAAAAAAGAATGTGACACAGCTATGTCTTTTTATAAGTAAAAAAAAAAAAGATAAAATTACCTTTAATGTGTAAAATGAGATGGGCATTTAACAATTAGTAAATTAATTATATTAGTACATTTCTACTTCTGAAATGCATATCTGAAATGTGTCTTGAAAATTCAGTAGGTGGTTTTTTTTTTTGTTTTTTTTTTGTCTTTGTGGTTCAGGTGTCTCATACTGCTGAATTTACAAGTTAGCATGCTTAGATATCAGCTACTTACATATAAAATGCATATGTTACAGAATCATAGAATCTGAAAGTTGGTAAAAATCTTTAGAATAAGCTAGTTGATCCTTCATTTTATTTTATTTTATTTTATTTGTTTTTTTTTTTAAGATTTTATTGGGGAAGGGGAACAGGACGTTATTGGGGAACAGTGTGTACTTCCAGGCCTTTTCTCCAAGTCAAGTTGTTGTCCTTTCAATCGTAGTTGTGGAGGGTGCCATTCAGCTTCAGGTTGTTGTCCTTTCAGTCTTAGTTGTGGAGGGCGTAGCTCAGCTGTAGGTCCAGTTGTTGTTGTTAGTTGCAGGGGGTGTAGCCCACCATCCCTTGCGGTTGCCCAACCGGCAACCTTGTGGTTGAGAGGATGCATTCCAACCAACTGAGCCATCTGGGAGCTCAGCGGCAGCTCAGCTCAAGGTGCCATGTTCAATCTTAGTTGCAGGGGGCGCTGCCCACCATCCCTTGCGGGACTCAAGGAATTGAACTGACAACCTTGTGGTTGAGAACCTACTGGCCCATGTGGGAATCGAACTGGCAGCCTTCGGAGTTAGGAGTATGGAGCTCTAACCGCCTGAGCCACCAGGCCAACACTGATCCTTCATTTTTGAGAAGAGGAAAGTGTCCCCAAAATGGAAAAACAAACAGCTGGGTCTGTAAACAACAAGAAACCTACACATGGTGTATTTATTTAACATATATTTGCTGTGCATGGAACACTGGCCTGATTCTGGGTGTGCAGTTGTAGTATTTGGAGACAATGAAAAGGCCCATACATTATCAAAATTAGGGAAGATACTGGACGTGTCGTTCAGTGTACAACAAAGTTTTGAACAACATGTTATTAGGTCTTCACAATGAAAATAAAGATGTAACTTCAATTGCAACATCTGTTTTACCAATAAGTCTTATACCTATCAGATTTGCACACCAGGACATTGAGGAGAGATCACTTCCTAAAAACTGTAGATTGAGTAAGCAGTAAGTCAGGGCCAATATAAATATCAGCTGTACTAAGCTGAATGCATCATCAAAACACCATCATTTTGATGCTTGACCTTCTGTAGCACCATTTCTAATCACGTGTATGAATGTGAGGTATAAAATAGGGAACAATGAGGGATGATTTACAGTAAATCACAGTGAAAAATAACATAATGGGCCTTAAATGCAACCTTGCCTAAATTGTATAAATAATGTTAGTTCCCCTTGCTTGAATTTGTGGTATAAAGAGGCAGAGGGACAAAAATAAAGACCTAATGGGAGATAAGATTTAAAAATAAAACAAAACAGCACAGGGGTACTTTACTGTCTGAATTTTCTTTTGAGTTTAAACACAATGTAATTTTTTAAAGTAAACGTAAATATTTTTAATGCATCCATATTAACAGGAAATGCACACATTTCATAAGCCCTTCCTAAAATAATTTTGACCTCAACATAGCATGGTTATTATTATTATTATTATTATTAATTTGGACAAGATTTCCTTGTAAAAGCAACAGAGGAGGAGTGGAAAAATGAATCACTACATACATCTGAAATGTTATAAACATAGGAACTTGGTAGACTTGTATGGAAACTTTCTATATTTTCTTACCTTCCTTGAAAAAAATAAGTTACTGCTCATACAGTTTGTTTGGAGATCGAGTTAAAAGGCAAATGGAAAATTAAAAGGTATGGATTCTTCTTAATGTAGAAATTTTCTGGAGTTGTAAAAATGACAAAGAACATAAAAGTTCTAGAAAATAATTTAGAAAGATTTCTGAAGTCATTAAAAATAACACAACTTTTTCTATTCACTGTTAGTCACAAAACAGTGCATTAGAAAATGGAGAAAAAATATATCATAATGAAGCTCCAAATTAAAAAATACGAGATTCAAAGAATATAAAAAATAAATACAAATCTTTCAAGAAAACAAGAAATATTTATACAATGTTTAATGGAGACATGGAACTTCAGTAGCAAACTACCAGAAAAATAATTTCACCTTTGCTCAGTTAAATTTAGGAGGAAAAAATCATTGTAAATATATAGATATTAGCAGCATTTTCCCCCATGCAGGACTTTAAAAAAAAAATTAAATCAATGTCATTAGCAACGTTATTTTCCACCTAAGCATCCAAATAGCAAATGCTAAAATAACATTTAACTGAAATGTTTTGTTACTGTATTTTAATTTTGATAAGAAAACAAATACCGAATTTGATAGGGATTAGTAGTTATCAGACATTGCAAAACCTCCTTTAATTTAACTTGCATTATGGATAATACCTCAAATAAAATCTGCTACTAACAAATGACTTTGCTTTTTTTGTAGAAATAAACAGGGACTACCCATGCATATTATAGTACCTGGACATAAGAGTAAAGAAAATTGTTATAATTCTAAACTCTTTCTAAAGAAATCTAAGATTTCAGGGAAATTATAATATGTTGATTTATTCAGTTTCATAACGGAACAAAAATGTAAGAGCTGCATATGTTGTTCTACGTGCTGTTTTACAATGAAACTTACTTTAACATGTCTGTCCATCACTCCAGACAAACTAACATAACTCACAATTTTTGGTTACATACAGCATTGGCTATGTAAAATGTTAATGTCTCTAGTAGTATAACTATATGCAAAGGTAGGAACTCATTTAGATAATTTGTGTTTTATACAAGAGTATTTATTTTATCTACGGTGAGTCAAAGGTACATGTAGATCTTTCCTGCTTTACACAGAAGGATGTCCGTTCCCCATATTGAACTAAAGGTAGGATATGTAAACAACTCACACATACATGCATGCGATACATACACACACAAACTGCTTCCTAGAAAAAAAACAGAAAATCAAGAAAAAACAAGTTTTAAAATGCAAATACTTGTGCGGATTAAAAAATAAAATAAAATCAAGAGAAGGAAGGAAAAAGGAGAAAATGAAAACTGGAGGAGGGAAGGAAAATTAATTGTGATAATGAATACGGAGGAACGAAGCGTTGCCACTAGGTTTGTTTCTGTAATGTTAATGGTCGTATTTCAGAGAAAATCAGGCCAACCAATTCGGCATTTTTGCATCATAGGTTCCCAACCTATGAAGTGCCCAAACCTCCCACAAAACCTTTTAGGAAAACTGTTGTTCACACATAGACCATGGTTATTTCTCACAAATCTCTGAGCTGATCTGACTGAAGGCTCTCTTGTTGCAACAGGAAATACCAGGTTGAAGAATCAGAAAATGTGCAGACAGCAGAATTCAACCAGCCTGCAGGTAAATGGGTCTGTCAGGCTTAGGTGATTTATTTCTCCAGAGAGAATGACGATTACCCAAGAAAAGCAGGCTTTGTATATAAACAGTTAATCTGAAAAGAGCTGGGGAAGTGGGAAAGATGAGGAGGAAATAGTGAAAGGACCTAGTCCAGTGGTACCCGGGGGCTCAGAACTTTGCTCAAGTCAGCTTTCCCATGTCCTGCCTTTCATGAATATACTTCACGTCTGCTCTGCTGTCTCATTTTCACTCCTGTTCTCCCATCTGGGAAGAAACTTTATCTTTATTATTCTAAGACTTTCCACATGAAGCTGCTATAAGGGCATTCCAGCCCTGAAACCCAGAAACTTCCTGGGACCTGAGACTTTTCGATGCTAAAACCGGAAATGTCATGGACAGACTGGGGCAAGTTGCCCACCTTACTCAACCATGAATTTCTTCTCTGGTCCTGTTGTTCCACCAGTCACACAGACATTCGTAATTAAGGGCAAGAAACAAAATGAATCAAAACTAACTTTATAAGTAACTATATAACCGGAAGTTCAGGGAGGCCTCAGTAAGCCTTATTTACGAAAGAGGGGAAAAAAATATCTGCAGCGCATAAATCCTATAGTAACTGTTAATCCCCTCCAGAAAAAAAATAAAATAAAAAAGAAGGCAGCTGATAAATTACTTACCGAAAATGTAATTCTCAAAGCAGTAACCACAATGCAATAATTATTGGACTTGATTAAACATAAAAATAAATCTGTCTTTTACTTCCCTCTCATCCCATTAGTACGCACAATAAAAGGAAAAGCCTTTTTAAAAGGTACCTCATGGTCAATTCTTTTACCCCTTAATTCTGCATTGTAACAAACAAAGGTAAAATCAAAAATCATGCAAGCGAAGTATAAGCTTTTCCCCATTATCCTTAGAAGGGCGACGGTGCCAATTAAAAACACATTCCCATGCAGTTCTCAGTAAATGCTTTTTTTCTTTTAACTCTTTGTTAAGAAGAAAAGAATCCCAGAGTATAATGGCTTTAAATCATCGGTATTTCTGGGGAAATCAATCTACTGGTCTCCATTTACATATATGGAACCTCTCCTAACCTCACTGATGTAAATAATGCTCCTGTCCATCAAATCTAAAGACTAAAATAAGTATTTAATCTCTACAAATGAAGGCTAGCGATGTTGTGTGTCTTAAAGGAAAAAGAAAAAAAGTTGGATTATTCAATAAAACATGGTCAAGCTAAGTTATTTCTGCTTGATATGGAAGACTGTGGCCACATTTTATATGCATGTGTGCAAGTCTCAATGTGACTTTTTCCCTCTGTTGAGATACTTGACTTTGATTTTATTTTTATCATTTACGCTCTGAAATGCCAACACCACGCCACTCCTACAAAACATGTTTTTATCCTTTTTTTTTTTTAAAGTCCACGTTCAACTTAGAAAGTTAAGTCATATCTCCAGATCTCATTTTGTAAAGGTTGTGCTCGCCACAGGCTTAACACAACGGTGGGAGACAATGTGGAAGGGATCGATACAGCGGTATTACGCTTTCTGATGGTGAGTCTCTGCAGGATATTCTGGCTTAACTCTGCTGTTGGGCTAACACTCCCTGCTTACCCACTGGGAGGTGCACTAAAGCACAGTGACGGACCAAGAGCCCCAGCAAGGATGAGAAACTCACTGCCTTCACCTTGTTCTGGAACTGCTTTAATACAGCTGGAGAAAATCGGGATGCCCTGAGATAGAGTTTCACATTTGAAAGACAAATGTATAAACAGCCTGAAACCTGAGGGCATAGGCCTTGACATTCAGACAAGTGTATGCATCATTCAGGAAGTCTCACTTTGGCAGGCGGCCTATACACGCAGCTATTCTTCAACCGCAACATGTCACTTGTGATTTTCAAAAGCCACCTATTGTGGTTGCAGGGAGCAAAGCTGCAAGGTAATGAGCTCATATTAACTGCCTCCTTCACTTGCCAAGTGGACCTCAGGAATCCTACATTACATTTGCGTCCAAATTAAACGTTTATAAGTTTTCATTTGTCACTGTAAGAGCAAAATTACAACTCTGTGGTGTTGAATGCTATAAGGCATAAGGATGGGATCGCTCTTCCCATTCGCATTCATAGGGCAGATCGGGCTGAGACTTTGAGGCTTTGCCTGTTTAACAGCAGGGACCACATGGATCTGCTGCAGTTCTTTGTTTCTAATAAGTGAACTGAAATTTTCACCAAATTAAATAGATCTCACTTAGCAATCCAGGCAAAGTGAATGAGTAACACAAATTCCTCTGTAGGGTCTTGTGACACTACAACTAACGACAGTCCTCTTCCGTCCCTATCATCTTTGAGGCCACGTTTCAACTACTTTCCCTGACACAAACACTGGTAGCCCCCTGCCCCCTGCTCTTCTCTCCCATGAAATACTCCTCTTATCAGACTTGAAGTTTTCTCTGAACCTTGACACCCATCCTAGTCCCTAGGATAAGACCAAATCACTTCTTAATCAATTGTACCTTCCAATTGTCCCAAGACGTGTCATTAGTTGACAAACATTGACAGAGAATCCAGCATGGAATATACACAAATACATAAGGAAAGTTCTGCCGAGGACTGTATTTCCTGCTTCCAGACAAATCAACAGTGAGGGTTTGAAAGACAACTTGCACGGGACATTTTTGGATTCAAATGACTTGGGGGAGCCCTTCTCCATTCTAGGAGACATTTATAGAGACAGGTTTTGGATTTGGGTATAATTGCCTATTTTCCTTACTTATGAGGTATGATCACAAAGTACAGTGAATGTTTAAATTAAAAAAATATATATATATAGGGGCGGCCGGATGGCTCAGTTGGTTAGAGTGCCAGCTCTCAACAAGGCTGCCGGTTCAATTCCCGCATGGGATGGTTGGCTGTGCCCCCTGCAACTAAAGATGGAAAATGGCAACTGGACTTGGAGCTGAGCAGCGCCCTCCACAACTAGATTGAAGGACAACAACTTGGAGCTGATGGGCCCTGGAGAAACACACTGTTCCCCAATATTCCTTAATGAAATTTATTTAAAAACATAAACAATGGTAGACATATTGATCCCCCTCAAAATACTCCGTTTCAAACACACTTATCCCATCGTTCTTGCCACTTTCTGAAGCAGTTCTGGAAGTCCTCTTTCATGAGTGTCTTTCGTTGCACTGTCATGACGGCCTCGATGTCCTGAATCATTTTGACTTTGGGAAAGAGCCAGAAGTCGCACGGTGCCTGATCTGGTGAATAAGGTGGATGAGGACACACCGTAATGTTTTTAATGGACAGAAATTGCTGTATCAGAAACACTGTGTGACATAGAGCCTTTCCGTTGGGATCACAAAATGGAGTGAATGCTGCTGCCGAGTGCCATCCAACAGAAAGGTGGGGATCTTCAACATGGGAAGTGGTGCGTCAAACACTAGTAACAGTGTGAGACAAGTTTCAACTTGCTATGTGCAGTCAGTTGGGTGTGAGCTACAGTTGAGAGAAGGTGTAGGTGTAAATCATCTTCCATCATGACAACACTCTGTGTCATACATCACTTCTGGTATATGGCAATTTATGTCAAATAAAAACATTACAGTGTGTCCTCATTGACCTTATTCACCGGATCTGGCACCGTGTGACTTCTGTCTCTTCCACAAAGTCAAAATGATTCAGGACACCGAGGCAACCACGCCAGCGCAACTAAAGACACTCACGAAAGAGGACTTCCGGAACTGCTTCAGAAAGTGGCAAGAATGATGGAATAAGTGTGTTCGAAGTGAGGGGGAGTATTTTGAGGGGGGTAAAGGGCAATGTGTCTTTTACTGTAACACATTTTTTTATTTAAACATTCACCGTATTGTTTGATCACACCACATATAGTGACCCCCTGTATTCTAATATTTTAGTACTTATATTTACACATATCTCAAATGTTATTATAACATGCAATTACTATCCATTCAGCACAAACACCATCCATTAAACCTTTTAGGATGCCAGGTAAAAACCTGGAGGAAAGAGCCCTCTCACTTGATCGTGGAACAAATTTATTTCTTTTTGTCTCAACTTCCCATGGCTGGACTATACCTGCTTGTTACTTTTATAACTAAAAGCATCATTAACGTGATTAACTAAAGAACTAGCTGCCCTGGGTCAACACCCTCAGCGATACTAAGAACTTGCAAAAGCTTTGACATTACACTTTCTCTCCCACGTCCCAGATAAAATTTTTAGATAGAGTGACCTACAGCCTCTAAAAGTGGGAGGAGACAGTAATAAAAATATACCCTCTCCCCAGGTTCCCATCCTGATCAACCCCCAGGGGTCACACAGAATGCTTTCTTTTCTAATCCTGGTGGAGTTATTTTTCCACTATTTATTAAATTGACATCTTTTTTTATAGTTCTTAGAAGATATAAGGCACCTTACACAGAAAATAGAATTGTGTAAGATCTGCTCCCCCCAAGACATAAAATATGGCAGAGACGAGAAGTCACATGTACAGATGGTTATAATTGAGGCCACTCCAGAGAACACAGGTTTTGAAGTCAGACAAGCCTGGTCTACAACAGGGCACCTCTGTTACTTTGGAAGCAGAGGGTTAATTCGGATCACAGAGCTTTATTTGTACCTACCTTTCAAAGCTGATAGAGGAATGAATGAGATTACAATTGTGAACCCTCTAGTCCAGTGTTCCCAAATAATACACATCTAATAAATGGTATCTATTTCAATAATTAAAGTTATTATGTTGCACAGCCCAGTAAGGTGGAATGATAAGAAGACAGAAAAAGCTCAGTGAGTTTTGGAGGCAGTGGGAGGGTGAGGGTTGTAGCCCCTCTTGGTTCAAGGGAGACTCCACGAAAGCTAAAGAGCTACATTCGGACCCAAAGAATAGATTGAATAAGTAGAATAGGGTAGGGTGGGGAAATCTCAGGGTTGGGGGGGAAGGCTCAAGGAAACAAGGGCCTTTCGTCAGAATAATAACAGTCAGAATGAGGGGAGAAAAAAAGATGACAGATCTGAAACATTTAAAAAGTGGACAATACAGGGCTTGGTGATTAATTGGACGTGGGGTACAGCAGAGGAAGGAGAACAAATGAAAAAGACATTTCAAGTCCAGGTGTCTAACAAAATGTTGAACAGAAAAGACCCATCGGTCCCAGAGATGCTATTAGCTTTTGAATCACATAAGTTTTCTTGGCTCTTGTTAAATTTGTTATATCATTTGCAACTTGACATGCAAACTGTCTGACCCTTGGCCATCTGAAAATAACATCACTGATGATATCAATTCTCAAGTTAAATATCTGCGATACTTACTGTTTCGGGGCATATTCAGAATCTAAGATAAAGGGGTTCTTTTTCTCAAAAAATTAATAACATTTAAAAAATAATAATTCGGACAAAAAATATCAGTACACCGTCTTAAAACAAAGCAACACAGCATCTATAGCATTTACACTGGGTACACAATGAAGTTTTGACACGTGTTAATTCTACTTACTAACCATTGTTCTTCAGTATTGTGTGAACAAAGGTCTGTATTTAACAGGAGTAATAATATGTCAAAACAGCAGTGTGGGAAGTGAGGGCATTAGAGAGAACCCCAAAACAAATTCAACTGCTCAGAGGAGGCATTTTCTTTCATGTGATGGAGAAAATTAAATCTTCATGCCTACATAAGTGCATAAGAATAAGCTCCAATTGAAGGTGGCATTAATCTCAATCACTGTTTATTTTTGGGTGTTTAGACATATTACACGCAGGGTATGTTTCCATTATTGTTGTTTTGAATGAAACGCACAGCATTTCATTGTGAGGAAACCAGGGAAATAATTTTCTCAGTTGCAGAACTCTAGTAACAAAGAAGAAGAAGAAGAAAAAAACAAACAAAAAAACTATGAAACTCAGTTCACTTTATAGATTGCATGCTTTGCCCTATCTTTAGTTCAAGGGGCTGGGGAAAGGAAATCAAGAACAAACTATTCCCTCAAATGTTACTAATGACAATTTTTCTACCTTAGTATTCAGTTGATGCTTTAAAAATATCACATATGGATCATTAAAAAGATTAAGATATGTCTGAAAAGAATTTTAGCAAGAAAGTGGTTAACATTCATCATAGACTTTCAAAACAAAATTGAATTCTACTTTATCTAAAAACTTTCCAATGCAATATTACTTTTTCTTACGTATACAGCCTGCAACTTACTTAGGGCACTATTTATCATTTGGACAAGTACACCACACACACACACACACACACACACACACACACACACACACACACCACAAACACATACCACACACACAAATCACCTTGAAACAAATAAATTCTCTCTTGGGAAACTCCAAATTGTATTAAAATGATAAGTAGAAAGTCTTTACTCTTCCTTCAATGATTTAGGCAGACAAGTGTAAGGTACACACACCAAAAACATCAAGGTTCCTACATGCTCTGGGTCATAATAATCACCTTTGCTTCCTCTATTCCACAAAGTTTGTTCATTTTTATAAGGACATGATAAGCTGTGATGGAAAACGCAGTACCCAGAGGCCCTTCCAATTATCCACACAGGTAGCCTAGCTCATCTGGGACCACCGACAGGTATGGGTCAGGATTTAAGGATTCAAAATAATTATTGCAAAGAAAGCACTTGAATGAGTAATTTCTCCTTGGTATTCTATTCACCTACGTAGTAAAACTGAGAGAAAAGAAACAAAGATTTGGGTTTTAAAAAGGTATTAATAACTTGGTAAGTAATAAAATTCAGGTTTGTCAATTGCTTTGTGTAGGTGGTATACAGATTCTAAAAGAGCATTTTCCTAGGTAAATTCTAGCAATCACACTTCCCAGACACCTGTGTCAAAACAGTGCTATGTGTCACCTGCTATAAATATTCATACCTCAGAATTCTGGCCCTACATTACAGACAGGAAGAGAGACGGTAATCAAGTTCAATAGTTAACATGCACAGTCAGGTGCCTTTTGTATACAGAGATTGGGGCAAGTGATGTGGTCAGGAGAAGTTCATCCTATCTTGGGGTCCTGCTTTAGATTTTGGGCAAATCCAAGAATGAATCCAAATGACTTTTTGAGAGAAAAAATCATGCAAGAAATAAAAAGAGACTTTCCTAGAGATATCTTAAAGCCATCAAAAATCAAAAATTAAAGCTCAAAATATGGATAGTATCTGCTCTGAAACCACCACTATCTCACCTGGGAGGCCATCCAAACAGTAAGACGCGTCAAGAGCTTGGGCTTTGAATTCAGAAGTCCCCATCGGGACTGCCACAGCTAGATGAGTGGTCTTAGGCAAAATTAGCCTTCACTGAGCCTCAGGATCTCAACCCATAAATGGAGAACATGACAAGAACCTTCTGAGTGTGCTTGTTAGGAGTTTAAATGAGACACTCTCTCCACTGAGCTTAGTGCAGTGCCTATGTTACATAGATGACAAATTCCTAGATATAAGGCAAGCTTTCCCCAAACGCCCTTAGAAAAGATCTCCCCTTTCAATATTTATACTCTAGTATCAGTCAGAAATGCTCTATATCGAATGGCTGCAGTACATATCCCAGTATGGTACATAGTGTTCTCATCGGTTGGGCTGTTTTCATTTCTGAGCGCCTGTTTCACACTGTTGTTAAATGTTTTCAGTATAACCCCTGCTTGGAGAAAACACCTGGGCTTGGTGTGACTTCATCCAATGTTAGTTTGGATGCTGTAGAGGTTAGCCTATCAAAAAGGAGGCCCTGGCATGTAACGCTGAGTTTGTAATGATTCTGGGTACACGACATCACAGTTCCAAGAGTCGAGTGAAAATAAGTCTTTCAAGGTCCTCTGCCAGTCTGTCTCGGTTCGTTCCCCTAGATTCATTCTCCATTTTGCTCTGCCCTGTCCTGAGTGCTAGTAAACTGAACTCAAGATCTGGCTTCACCTACCCTATGGAATCCTACCGGATTTAGACAATGGGAGACAACAGTGAGAGTTCAGAAGCCAAGGGAAGGTGGGGTCAGGGTTCTTCTTCCCATTTCATCTCCTTCCTCCCCGTTGGCTTCCTTGGGGTGGCCATTGCCCTGAAGTGGCTGCGTTGTTCTTCTGCCACATTTCTGTTGAGCACCCCCTCCTTCACAGCTTCAGCTTACAAATAGGCTCTGGCAGCCCAGTTTCCTTCGCTTGTCCCTTCAGGCCTGGGATGGCAACGGCTGTTCCCCACTTGCTCATCCCTGAGTGCTTCACCATTCCTTATTGATTCCCTTATCCCTGCCTAAACCTTCATGCGTAGTTCCTTTATTAACCTCTCTTCACTGAAACCCTTTAAGCTATGCCATCTGTTTCTACGGGGCCCCTGCCTGATGTAATTACTTTAAAAAGCATTACAGTGAGTGGTTATGTTGTGGAGATCACACTCATAGGCCGGTCAGAGAAGGTGTTGCTGATAAAATGACAATTAAGGCTTGTAGGGACTGACAAAATGAGCCAAGCAGCTACCAGGGAGAATAATTTGATAGTTATCGTGAAGAGCAAGTTCAAATGTGGAGGCCACATTGGAATACTCAAGGCAGGGAAAGAGGCCAGTATAGCTGGAACATAGTTAAAAGCCTTCACACTGAAATGGCATGAAGGCCATAGGTCATGATGAGAGCCCCAGATAGTGACTGCTATAGAGAGAAGACTGGAGTTCCCAGGAAAGAGGTGTGGAGAGGAAGAGGATGGACCAGCAACCAGCGAAGGGTGATTAGAAGGACAAACAGGGTGATATGAAGAGAACAAGAATGATATCTAAATAGTAAAATGAAAAATTACTTTGAAGGAGGCCCAATTAACTATCAAATCCTGGAGTCGGTCAAATAAAAAAAAATAAAAAAGACCACTGGATCTAGCCATTTAGTTAGTTGTTGACCTTGACAAGACTACTTTCATAAAGTGGTTGGAAACAGAAGTCTAAGTGACGTGGGTTCCACAGAAAACAAAGGAGAGATTATCGGTTGATGCTTTAGAGAATAAATTAAGGATGGAAAAAAACAATAAAAAATGCTGACCTAATATCTTGCCGATGGGTTTTTGTGTCTTGGCACAAAATTCCCAGTGAGTGTATCATATAGAAGGCTAAACACTCTGTCTCAAACAACAGAGTTGGCAAGCGGTTTGACATGAAAAACTGTTAGATAAAAACAGTCATTTTCATCAATATATTAAATATTACAAGTGGCATATCATGATCTCAGAAAGTTTCTTTCAGTTGGGCCTAAACAACTTCTTATAACAAAAACTTCACGCACCACCAGCACCACCACCACTACCACCACCAGACAACATTTGTAGTCAGTCGATTTCCATGCCACATCTGAGATTCAAGCCAAATCCTATTTTGAGACTGACCTGCAAACCAATGAGGCTTTACTAGGCTGGAAGAGCAGCAACAACTTGATTGTATATTTTTCCCCTGAGAAGGAATTGAAAAGAATCATATTCGTTAATCCCCCTACAAGGACTTCTAGGGTGTCTTGATCGCTTCTTAAAAACAGCGAGGCTATTCTTGAGGAAGAGGAAATCAGATGCCATGTAAATATTCCAGCCAATATATGTACTCTTTTGATATGAGCAAGGGAATGTGTGAGCCCTGTCGCAGGCAGGTGGCATGAATGTGTGGGTCAGCAGTGCCCTGCGTGGCCACATACTTTCCATGGTAATGGATGTTTTTATCTGCCCAGAGCTGTGCTCAACACAAGATACATATAAATCACTTAGGCAAGCTACTCTTTTACGGAGAGCTCATTCCTACAGAAGCACAAATGCATGAAACAAACACATGAGGCATCAAACACTTTTCCTATTAACTTGAACCCCAGCTCATTTTTTTTTAATTTTTTTTTTTTTATTCCATGGCACAAGGAGGAAGGGCCAAAAAAGGATATGGGTCATCATAGGATTTTTTTTTTTTTTTTTATTGTGGAAAGGGCTAACATTTCCTCCACAACAACGTCACTGTGGGCAAGTGAAATTTTCGATTAGCACAGCTGTTGCTGTGAACAACAGCTCGTATTTATCGAGTGCTTCATATTGCGCGGACTGTGCTACATGCAGTCTTGTTTATTCCTCCAAATGGTACTATGAGGAGAGGATGGCTGCCCTTTTTATTTTACAGAAAGAGATACAGAAGTTCAAAGGGGTAATGTGACCTTCCCAAAGTAAGGGACCGTCCGTAGAGTTGGGGCGTGAGCACAGAAAGTCTGACCCCTCGTGTCTGCAAAACATAATATGAAACCCACTCACATTTAGTGGATACTCAACATGAAGCATAACCTTCACATGGATTTTATTTCCATGTTTTTCTTCCTCAAACTACTATCCCATTTTACAGATGAGGAAACTGACGCATACACAGTTGAAGGAGATTGCCTCGGCTTACACTGCCAACAAGGGTACAGCACTGCAATTTCAACCCCATGCTTCTGATGCCAAAGAAAGCACTTGTATCCCACCACATGGATGCTTCCATTCCAAAGTTTAATTTACTGATATTATTAAACACAGACATCATTTTCAATATCAACAAGAGTTTATAGCACACCCATTATGGTCAAAGATTTGTGCTAGCTGCTACCATTGAATGAAAAGAAGTCAAGTGCCTTATATCAGTCATCTTAAAATAAAGCAGGGAAAACAGAGCGCTAAAGCTCATGAAATTTTTAAGATCTGATGCTGTTAAACATAATTTTACAAAATATATATATTCAGCACATGTCAGAAGCAAGCATGTAATTATTTGAAAGGAGAGGAAAATTCACAGGATAAAGATATCACTGGGGATTTGTATGGCAGAAGTTTCAGGAATGACGCTTCAATCAGTCTTGAAGAACAGAGGTGGACTTTCAAAAATATGACGATATGAACGGAATATGGAGAAAGACATGTGGACAGTTTTAGCAAAGACAGCTGGCAAAACAGACTAGTTCATGCAAACTGGAGGACAGTTCGATGCCGGGCAGAGTGTGGACTGTATTCTGTACATGCAGAATGTCTGACCTCAGGCATGCCATGATATAAAAAGTACTGCTAGAAGAAAATAAACTTGCTATTGTAGGTAAGTATAAACAATTCAAACGTATGCCGAGAAAGTAAAGGAAGCCACAACGAACTAGAGGTTTCAGAACACCTATAAAGCATCCTCTGTCAGGTGAATGCTTACACTGGAAACCAGGCAGACTGACTTTCCCTGGTTCAGGCTGCTGCAAGCTGTTCTGATGAGGAAAAACCCAGAGCAGCCACGTGCTCAGTTGCCTACCCTCTGCACTCACTACCTATGTTTCTACCTCCATCTCAAGGTGTGGCTCTACATTTATACTTCCTAACTTTTCAGAACAGGCACGCAACTCAGTGGCTTGATCTCACAGTTCCCTACTCCTTCTAAGAGGAACATTCATTCATTCAGTCACTATGTGTTTAGCGAATACCTACAAAGTGCCAGGCCAGGGGATAGGCTCTGAAGATGCAAAACTAAAACATGTCCACCTTTAAAGGACTCACAATGTGTCTTAGGGAGAAAAAAAAAGTGAGCAGGCCCAGTATGTTGGCTGAAGTGCTGTACCTGGCCTCCACACAGCGTGCTACGTGGTCACACATAAGAAAGCCTCCATTCTGCCTGGTGCATCCTGGCATGCTTTCCAGAGAAAGACATTTTTAAACTGAGGTGCTCAGAAGAAGTAGCCATGCTCTAGGTCTCTGAGCAGGGAACAGACACTCCTAACAGAGGGTGAAAAATATTCAAATGCTTGGGAATGTGGGTAATTATTAGACAGAATGAGCCAGAGCTGAGTTTAGGACAGGGGAGGGGATCAAGAGGGGCTAGATATCACAGTGTTTGAACTTAATTCAGTAACTGCATCTGTAGTTCAGAAACAACCAGAGGGAAACCTAAGGAGTGGACGAATAAAACCTGACCAGAATAAGATTCATGTCCGTCTTAAAGAGATCATTAAAAAGATAATCTAATTTTATCTTGTGAATTTCTCTACAGCCCTAGATAATTGAAGACACCCATGACATGTCAGAATTTGAAGGTAAAACTTGCTGATCAAAAAAAAAAAAAAAAAAAATCTATCTCTTTGTATTTCCCGAGCTCTAAGTCAATAACGGCAGCTAAAGAATTGCCATTATGTCTCCCTAGATGTGAATTCTGACAACTTGTCGGCCCAGCATTTTTCTGAGACAGTCATCCAGGTGGCCACAGCTTGAAAGTGAAGAAATGAAGAGAAAGATATCGGTCTTGCCAATTACAGGAATTTGAGGCCAAATCCACGAGGTGGTTTTAAGTCATCTAGACCATGGAACACTTTCTTAATCGCACGTCCATACTAATCCTAGGCTCCGAGGACTGGCCAAGAGAGGTCTGAGACTACTGAGAAATATCTACTCCCTGACTCTGAACCTGTGCCCTGCACCTCCAGAAGGATGTGACATTATCTGATAATATTACTGAGAACAAGCAACTTGGGTACTTAGTGATCATTATTAATAAGGTTAATGAAAATAATGGACATCAGATGTGAATGGCTCCTTTATACTTGTTACTTTAACGTGTTATTTAAAGCACGTTAGATTTTGGCAAAAAAAAAAAAAAAGTTTATATGAAGGTGTGATTGAAATAGTTTTTCTTACAGAAGATCCATATCAACTAGATAAATATTTGGAACTTAAAACAGTTGAAAGAACCACAAACCTCCCTTTCATATATACATTTCTTTACATCTTAAAGGACGTGATCACAAACTTAATTTTGCTCAAAGATCTTAACAATATATGAGGCAGAAGGGACAAAGATTTTCATGTCCAGCCTTGCTGAACAGACACAGATAATTGATGGTACTTTCCAAGGGCAGTTTATAAAATCAGCACAGGTGTAAAACGTATCAGTGACCAGGAAACCAAATATTGGGGCATTTCCTGTCAGCTTCATTTTACAAACCAAAAAAAAACACAGAGTATTTGATTCTTTCCTTTTACATGAAAGGGGTGTGTGTGTGTGTGTGTGTAAAACAATGCTTTGTACACATAATCCTTATCTGTGGGCATAGAATTGAAAAATACTAACAAGAACAAAAACAGCACCGGCTTTAATCTTATATTTGAATGTCCGCTTACAAAATGCTTCCTCACTTACTACCTAACTTGAGCTTCTTTTCCTTATCATGAAACAGGCAGGCATTATGATGCTCACTTTATAGATGAGAAAAGTAAGGTTCAGAAGCTTGGTTTCTGATTTTGCAGCAAGTAAATGGCCGAGACAGTCGGAAATTCTGGAGGTTGAATTTATAGCCCAACGACAGGACCGTCACATCAAGAAAATGTCCTAGTTCTCCCAAATCATTAGAACTTATCCTTCCTTTAAATAGTATTTATACATGTCTGGATGCATGACCATATGCCATTTTTATTAACAATGTGGTTATTTGCACACCTTACACCATAGGAAAGAAACCATTGCTATGCCCAGCATAAGGCTTTCGCACAATGGATTCACCAAACCTGTCTTTAATTGGCTTCAAATGGGTGTCTTGGTCTTGTGGATGGGACAGTTAACGTTCATTAATATCTGTGTCCTCTCTTCTGTGTGGTCTTTGGGCCAGAGCACAGGCTCTGCTACCTTGAAGGTCATGTCTGGGATTTAGCCAGTGGAGCCTGAGGGGAAATGGAGCCCACCATTTCCAACCAGAACTGACTGAGCAAAGCCTCCCATTCATAACCCTCACTCCATTTTCAAGCCACCACAGAACAGAGCAGACCTCTAAGTACCTAGAGAGGATTGAAGCCACAATACAGAAGGGCCTGGATCCTTGAAGAACTGTGATGGGCAGACTTTATTCCCTTCGCATCTCCCATCTACCCCGTGCTCCAACAGACCTGAGCTGGACTATGTGATATGAACAAGAAATAAACGTGTATGATGGTAAAGCACTGAGATTTAGAGGTTATTACAGCGGTTAGACTACCCAGAGTAATACAACTCTCCATTCTAAGAAGCTAGTATCTACAAAGAACTAATATGCAATAACAGACTCCAAAAGTGCATGTACTGTAAAGGGATTTTAATAAGCTATTTCCTATTGCTGATTCTGATAAAAAAAATTTTGTGTGTATGGGAAAAAAAATACCACCCACAATGCCACCCTTTCAAATAAAAACACAATCATGATTTTTATGATCAATCAATTTTTCCTGTCATAGAAATCTTTAGGTCATGATAAATAATTCTATGAAGCACACATTGTAACATAAGACTAGTATCAAATATTCAGACATACTAATAAACAAAGCGTGGATGGACAAATCTAATTTAAGTTGGTCCTGCTGAGTCATTCGAGATATCTGTCTACCCCAAATGAACATAATTCATTAGCATCAAAATAACAAAATCCCGCAAACGCAGATGGGTCTAGTTCTGTTCATGACTTTTATCAGCATGGCATGTGGCTGATATTCATTTATCAAACAGTAAGGGCATTGTTTTGCACTCAAATAATTATCAGCTAATGAAGCTTTAAAAAAGAGTCTCATATCTGGATTGAATTATTCTTTCTATGGTGCTTACCCTCACATTCCTAAATACTTAAAATGTTCCCATAGTAAATGAGGTCAGCTTATGGAAGCTCAAAAGCCATAGGATATTTTAGCCTCAGAGCATAATAGCAAGAATATTAGAGCACATCCATTCAACTCACAAATTTAGTCTAATATTCTATACTTGGCTACATGTCTTTTACAGTTACATCTCTAGGGAAGCTACATCATATTAATGGAAAAACAGATAATTTCTAATGTCCTTTTACAATAAATTTTTTTTTTAAATAAAATTTGAAGAAGTCCCAATAATTTCATTTGATAGAAAAGAAAACTAAGAGTCCTAGAGGCAAAGCAGCTCACTAAATCCACACAAGAACCCACTCCTGGACTGAGGAAGACATCTTCTGAATCTCATTTTGGTGGCTGTTCATCCCTGAGCCTTTTTATTCCCACCTTGTCCCATTGACAACCTAGATGAGAGAGGTCCTTATTTTAATCTGGAATACTTGCCACACTAAGACACATGGTTTTTTGATTTGGGGAGAAAAAAAAAAAAAAAAGATGTACTTTTTCTAGCACTTTTAATGCTATTGCACACAAAACAAAAGGCATTAGGTGCACAGTTGCAAAAAACCCCCGAAAGTTCTCAGCAGGTGGAAGGCTGAGGGGTAGGGTGGGGAGTATGATATGAGCATCCATTTCACAGGGGATTTGGAGAATGCACCTTTCTCTCATCTTTCGTGCCCTCCACAGTATCTAGAGGACTTCACTATGGAGGCTGTGTCTAGTAAAAGTTTCAAAATAGCTTTGTTTTGTCTTATTATAGATACAGCAAAATACTTCAGAGACAAGTGACTTGCTGTGAAGCCACAGCCAGCTGAAATGAGTGAAATAGCCCTGTCTGTCCTGGAATGTGGCCGAGAACATCAGCAGCATAGCCTGTAGTTACCATAACCAAAAATCCCCATGGAAGAGCTGATTTTAAGTAACTTTCCAAGTCTCTGGTGAAAGTGCTAAAAACCAGTACATTGGTATACAACAGATGGACTAGAAAAGTTGAGATAACTCACAAATTCTCTTCTATTCCACCGATATTATGATTCACGAGTTTTCTCTTTCCAGAATGATTTTTTCTTTCTTTTAAGTCATGCACATTTCCTGAGAGGGGTATATGTTCATATTTAGAAGAGTCACCAGAAAGTCAAGAGACCTTTTATTTGGTGGTACCAAAGAATAAAGGGCTACCATTTTTCAAATCATACATAGGGATCTCTTTTCTGGGAATTCCCCCCCAAATGTGTGTCCCATAACTAGACATGGGCTTCATTCACAGCATATCGATTCAACTGACAGGTACACTCAGCCAGTATTAGCCAAAAATGCTTCACTTTAGCTACCATTTTTAAATATCATGTTTGTCAACAGATTGTAAAACTGCTTCGGCAAGATACAGCTGAAACCTGTTTTCTCCTCACGTAGTTCTACCGTTTTCTGAAATGCTATCTGCTTTCTTTATGATGGAATTGATCGTGATTGTCAGGCTTCTGGAAATAAACTTTTACTTTCAATTACAAAAAAAAAAAAAAAAAAGAAGAAAGGAAAAGAAAAACAAACAAACAAAAACACACAAAACACCATTTGCTTTGTCTTTTGGCGTAGGGTTCCCTCCCCCAGTCCCAGCGAGATATTTCTCATGAAGAAGTAACTGGGGGTTTGGAAAGTTACGAAAGACTCTCTATTTAAAATTCCAAATAGTGCTTTGGCTCATCCACCCAGCTCTTGCAAGATTGATCATATGTGAAATTTGAATGTAGATTATAGTGTTTCAATTTAACAAGATTAAGGTGTGATTACATTGGTTATTTTGTAATTTCATACTTCTCCATTAAGGAAAGTCAGCATTTAAGGACACTCTCAGTCATTTTTAATAGCATGCTGAAGTGGAAAAAAAATACTTAGCGTTTTAAGTTTCCAGCCACTTAACTTTCTTTAGTTTACATTTTCTTATCAGTTATTTCTTAAAAATATGGCTCGCCTGTATCTTCTCCATAGTAATCCAAATGAACGGCCACTTTACTATCTTTTATTTCTACTTTATAATCTTGTTATTTTGAAAGATAAATCTGACCAATATTCATTGTGAAGAAAGGGCAGAAAGCAGAAAGCTTTTCTTTTTTTAAAATACTAGACTATTTAGTCTTCATTTGCTGGTAGAAATTTCTATTTACCCACTTTCTAGTGAGGAGCGGGGCATAATTATATCAGGGAACGGTTCCCACCCTGGCTTTTACTGAATACTGGAGTCCCATAAGATATTAGTTTAATTGAAAAGAAGTAAATCACGGCCAAACACTGGTGGGAAAGGCTGCATACCATATCAGTTTCTTGGAGAGCCACATGCATATTTGCATATTAAAGGCTCTCGAATGTCCTGCAGGACAGAAATATGTTCAATTTTCTTCAAACAACTATATCACATTCACAATTTATTTGAACATGCAGCCTTTTTTTATTCTGGGAACATTTTTTAAGATTTATCGGACATTAGTGTTTAAGAAACACAGTTTAGAAAATCTAATTATAGTTGAAAATATGTGGGCTCTGGGGTGTGTTTACAAATCTCTAGCTTAGATACTTACTAAGCTATGTGGCTTTGGACAAGTCACTTAACCTCTCTGAGCCTCATTTCAACGTTGCTTTCCAACCAATACTTTCGGAGCATCTGTGGTATCCCATGCCCTTGATTAACTAGGCACAGAGAACAATGCAGTAAACAAAACAGACATACTCCACCGTCAGGTAATTTAGGGTCAGGTAGAAGAGATAGACCTTAAACAAATACACGTATAATTAGTGTTGATAAGTGCCAGAAAGGGAAAAGAGTAAGTGGAGGAGATAATTACAGAGAAAAGCTAATGGAGACTGAGTGGGCAGGAAAGTTCTCTGAGCAGGTGACAATTAAGTGGAGGCCTGAAAGAGATGTAAGATCCAGCCTGGCAAAATGTGGCAGTGAAACGTTCCGGAGACAGGAAAAAGCAAATGAAAAGCCCCAAGACCAGTCTTGCCTGCTGACTTTCTGTAAGAGAAAATATGCAAATTAAAAGCTACCAAGTTGTAGCCCTCTCATTCCTGGATGGGCACATTGCATTTGAGGAACAGCATGGAGGTCAGTAGGGTTACTGAGCCTGCAGTGCACAGTGGGGGCAGGTGAGAGCAATGACATATGAAGGCATCAGACCTCAGTCTTGTGGACCAGCGCGCGTACAGAGAAGTCTGGGTTTCACTCTAAGTGCAAAAGATACTAGTGTGGTATTGTCTGATTCCAGTTTTTAAAAGATTGTACATAGAAAAGAGACTAGTTCGAAGGTTATTTCTTGGTAAGAAAGAATTTCAGATTCCTCATCAGCAATACCAAGGTATTAACTCTTCACTCATATATTTGTAGAGAAGACTGAACACCTGTACACGAAGAACTTGGTACAGGAAAGATGCTAAAATAGAACTTCCTGCTCCCAGTTCTTTCCTGAGACATGGAACCCAACCCATCTGCAGACTCTCGTGTGTCTGCATTGACCGCCCCTCTCCTAACGTTGCACATTCCATCCAGCTTTCTGAATTATAACATGTTGAGACTGTTTGTATTTCAGATGAGCCCCACTGAATAACTGCAGAGAGAATGCCTTTCCTGCCCTACCTTCCCTGTCCATATAGTAGAAGAGCACATCACCAGACTTTCATTATGCATTCAGAATTCCATCATTGGGCAGGGGGTCACTACAGGGATATTTGGGTTCAGATGTTCTTGCTTATCCAAGCAGACCTGAAATGCAGGGTGTGTGTGTGTGTGTGGTGGGGCAAGGTGGCAGGACTGGAAAACTAACTGAATAATGACAGAGCACGTCCTAGAAAGAAAATACCTGACCATTTGGATGCTTTGTCTTTTTAAAAAGTCAAAACTCATTGCTTCACCGACAAAGAAACAGCCTGATTTCTGCAATAAATGTATGGGAAATAAAAGATACAGGAGGAAATTGTGCACGAAGACACTTGAAAATGCCCCGACACAGAAATATCTCAACCATGGTACTTAGGAATGTATCCCTGGGAGACAAAGGAAAGCAAGAAAGTGATAACATAAAATTAGATTAGTAATTACTTTTTGAGGGATGGCAGAGGTTTGCTACGGGATGAGCCAGGTAAAGAACACCTGCTAGGAGTGAGTGCTGGAGGGTTGGCCAAATTCTATTTCTCTACCTGAATGTTGGTTACAGGGTGCACCTTTATAATGATATATTAACCTATGTATTTGTATTATTCCATTTTCTGCATCTGTGTTTTTCAAATAAAATGATTAACAAGTGAAGAAGAAATGAAGAACAAATATATAATACATTTTACATGACACACATTTTCAAAGTCAAAACAAAACAAAAAAGAGTAGAGCTTGGGATTCACAAAATGACTTGCGTGTGCTACAGGGGGAAAATTACAAAATGAGAGGAATGATAATGTCACCTTTTCTGTTAAATGTTTCTCTCCTTTCTGATTGTATATGATACATGACTAATTAAACTGTTATTTCATTACAGAATTCAATTAATTTATATGTCACTTAGCTGCCCCCTCTCTTGATATTGGAAGACAAAAGTATAAGTTACATGAGCAACAAAAAGACATTTCCTGTTGATAAAACTTTTAAGATAGATTATTTTAAAAATTGTACCTCCAAAATAAACTGGACAATTAATTTCTAAGTAGTAATTCCACAATACAGTTGATGGGCTTTCCTATGGCAACGAATAATGGACAACTACAGGTTTTCATGTTCATATAGACATAAAAATAGTTCCTCCCTAAGCTGCCTTTTTCCATTTCAGACATCAAAAGGGAATATAAAGTCGAAAAGTTCTTAGTGAAGGTAAGAGCCCCTCCAGTTGTAGAATATTTCCAGGTTCTTTCATCATGTTATCTTTGGTTATTTGAGCACAAATTCTTTCAATACCCTCATGATTTAAGATGGTAGAAATTGGGACGTTTCATATTTAAAGTACTCTGAAAAACGTAAGTCAGTACCTGGTAAGCAGGAAACAAGCTTACGCTAAATGAAGGGCTTATCGATAAACAAACCACCCTCACTTCATTTCGACTTACTCTGTCTTGGTACGATTTCCTATCTTTGTGTCTTCAACAAGGAGAGAAAGGCCTTTTGAAACCTAAACACTTTAGAACAATAGCAGGACGGAAGGCATGCTTTGCACAAAGTAAATGGGACCACTTGGGGCTACTATATGAGATATTTTTCCTACTGTAACAGATTGCCGAATTATCACAGCATCAATAGTATTTGAGTCTACAAAACATCTTTATTAACTCAGAATGCTGGGATATTATGAATCACACCTGCATGAAAACAAATGGCAATGCTTAGTTCATAAAAAAAAAAAAAAAGTGGGTTTGCAGAAGTTGAAAATACCACAGTACTCATATATAAAAAACAGGTTGCCATATTTCCATTTATGCTACCTTCTCTTCAGCTTTAACCCCTCAACCCTCAAAATACAACAATGAATATGCGATTTTATTAAATTCAGAAGACACCAAGTGGTGCCAAGTCTAGCCACTTGGACTCAAAATTATCGTGTACCAGGCAATTTTTAAAATTGTGATTTTGTTTTAGATAAGGGCTTGACGCGGCCAGGTGTAGAACCAGAAAAGCATACCATGCACTCTTTGACTTTCTCAGCATGTGAGAACCACCTGGCCAGAATTGCTCATTTGCATGTCAGTACCCATAATGCTCTTCCAGCCATCTATAACTTCCCAATTGTGTGGGGGCCCAAGCTGTGACAATGGAGTGACAGGTTTGGATGCACCAGGAACTGAAGAGCTGCTCTCTGATTTGAAGATCAGGAAGAGCTTGATGTTAGGAGGAGCAGTGACAAATGAAAACCAAAAACCAAAAAAAAAAAAAAACTTTTACAGCTGTCACAGGAAGACTCCATGGGTAAATTTCCATTTCAGAATAGCCATTTGTGGGGAAATCATCAAAAACAAAGAAAGGAAGGAAGGAAGGAAGGAAGGAAGGAAGGAAGGAAGGAAGGAAGGAAGGAAGGAAGGAAGGAAAGAAAGAAGGAAAGAAAGAAAGAAAGAAAGAAAGAAGGAAAGAAAGAAAGAAAGAAGGAAAGAAAGAAAGAAAGAAAGAAAGAAAGAAAGAAAGAAAGAAAGAAAGAAAGAAAGAAAGAAAGAAAGAAAGAAAGAAAGAAAGAAGGAAAGAAGGAAAGAAGGAAAGAAGGAAAGAAGGAAAGAAGGAAAGAAAGAAAGAAAGAAAGAAAGAAAGAAAGAAAGAAAGAAGGAAAGAAAGAAAGAAGGAAAGAAAGAAAGAAGGAAAGAAGGAAAGAAGGAAAGAAAGAAAGAAAGAAAGAAAGAAGGAAAGAAAGAAAGAAAGAAAGAAGGAAAGAAGGAAAGAAGGAAAGAAGGAAAGAAAGAAAAGAAAGAAAAGAAAAGAAAGAAAAGAAAGAAAGAAAGAAAGAAAGAAAGAAAAGAAAAAAAAAGAAAACTGGTTTGCTTCCTTTTTTCTTTTTCCATCCTGTGTATTTTATATGACAACACTACAATATTTAAAAATTCCATATGTAATTCAGTATTTGTAAGAGCAAAAAGGAAGTGAACAGAACAGCCTTTGCCAGATGTCATTTCCATAATGGGCATCAGAGAAAAAACCTGAAGCTTACCTTGAGTGTAGGAACAATATTTGTCCATGCTACCAAAGTAGTGTAAAGCATGGGCCATCAATAAATGATTTTATTTGAAAAATCTCAGGTATGTCCAAAACATGCACATTTTCCTCTGCAGGCACCTCCTTCGGAAATTTATAAATAGATTGTCAGCAAAGTAATAAAGACACTTGTTATTTTTATTCCTTAGCAACTAGACAAAACCCACTTGTCCCATCACTTCATTTGCCCACTAACAAGGCATCTGAAAGTCATAAAATTAAAGTGCTTTGCTACAGCTCTACCCAGACAACTCAAGAATGACAGTGGAAGCAGGTAGTGACATGCAGGGCCCAGGCGATCATTTAAAGGAAAAGAGAAGTCCGGCGCTGCTCAGACATATTGTCATTTGCCACACATGCTGCATGGCCACACATGTGCCGCAAAACCCCTGTCAGTTTCCTGAGGCTCCCTGCTCTCACTTGAGGAGTGCATGTACTGAAATGCAGATGAGTGACAGAGACAGTTACAGGGATATCCCAAAGCCGGTATGATTGGATTTGACGTTTTGTAATTCATTCTCAAGTTTCCACCCGTAATTGGGGAAGCCTGGTGGTGCAGAATGCTGTCACTGCACCTGGGTGACACGGGAAAAGCCCAGTACTGTGCTCATTCTGGATGTGGCCACGGAGTCAGAGCAGCGCGGCCCAATGGCTGTTGTCATCATATTAAGCGTGAGATGCTCTACAGGTTCCCTTCCAAAAAGGATTCAGGGCGATTTTAAAAACTGCTGCCTCTTCTTCTTGAACTATCTCGGAGCACAGCAGCACATTCAAGGTTCTGAGAATTCTTGAATCACAGAAGCTTGATTGTTTAATCTACTCTCTCAATATTATTTGACCTTGGAACCAGGGAGGGGGTGAAGGGACTTTTTATTAATATCTTTTGGTAACAGTATCTCATGGAACATAGCTTAGAAAAATTTTGCTCCATAAAGCATGTGTCACAACAGGGCAAGTCCCTGAATAAGTGAACACTTTGCTTCGTCTCTTACACTGTCCTTTTGACAGAGCAACAGCTATATACATTTTAGTGACTCCTTAATGTCAGATCCAGAAAATGGACCCCATTAAACAACCGACTATGTCTTTACCCCCTCATCAGCAATATCACAGAAGAATATGACAAAGCTTACGATCAACGTGGTTATGACAGAATTAGGTTCATCCAGTAAGAAATATGAAAGATTACCAGGAAATACCTGTGACTTTTATGCTTTTATAAGGCAAACAGGAGTAGAATATTTAATAAAAGTAGCTTCTACGTATTAAAACTAGCATTTTCTATGTGGCCAGCACTCTTTTAATTACTTGATATGCGGTAATTCATTTGTACCTAAGGGCAAATGTACAAATTACGTTCTCATTTCCCCCCATTTTCCAAACAAAGGAATTCAGGAACTGAGAAGTTAAGTGAATTGCAAAAGTTCACACACCTAGCAAATGACACAATGAAAATAAGATAAAATAGGACTATTCTGAACATGGTTATTGATCAAATGACAGTGATTAAAAATGCTTCATTCTGATAATCCAATGACAGAATCAGAGCATGTCTTTTCCAAAGAATAGAAGATTCCTAAACTAAAATATGGAATTTTCATTAGGATTAAAACAGGTGCAAATTGAAATCTACAATCATGTTCAAACTAGTCTACGCTTTATTTTAATGTTTTGAAAACACGTATTTTCAATTAAAGACATATTACAATCCTTTGTGTTTTGACATGTTTCCTTCATTCCTATGCCCAGATTCATGCCACACTGGGATAACTTAACAAGGCAAAGCGGAGGTCATGTCAATTCTATAACTACCTATGTGGTTCATGATCCGCTAGTAAAAGTATAAATATTTTCATCCCATGGAAAATGCTCACATGTTTTTAAATACACATTCAAAACTAAACCTGTCACTGGTTCAACCACTTCAATAAGTAGCATTTTCACATATACAATAAAGCCCCCATTCTTCAATTCCTATACATGAGAACAGATCCCTGTGCCATCTTTATCATCTGGCTTTAGATCAGTTGACTCTTGGCAGGCTATGTCTGGTCTGGACAAAATGAACAGAAATATTCATCTCCAGAAGAAAATCAGCACTCAGTCTCATTTTATGCACAGAGATCTTGCCCTTGTACTTCACCAAGCTGAGAGCAGTTTTTACTGATTGCATGTTGGTCTGCATTTGTTAATGGTTTGTAAACAGCAGTGGCAAAAACATTGTTTGGCAATATTATTAGAGAAAACATAGATTTAAAGACAGGGAAAGATGAATATCAGAAAGTGTTATGACTTTCTGGCATGTCTGATAATTGCATTAATCGCAACAAAGGTACTTCTGTTTGTTTTTTAATTTTTTGTATAGATTGGGGAAAAGGATTAAACATTGATTTAAGTATCTAATAAACACCAAAAAAGAAAACCCTCCTATCTTTGTTCTTAAACTCAAATTGATACAGGCTTGATGAATTTTAAAAACAAAAACAAAAACTATATCACAACTAAAATTTATATTCATTTTCTGTGATGTCCACATCATTCAAAGTAATTATTGTCCCAATGTATCCAAGTTACTAAATGGTCCCAAGAGAAAGCAAACTCATCTCTGGTAACGAAGACACATTTCTGTCAGGACTTTTTCAGATGTATCTGGAAACACCTAACACATATATCCTTACCATGGGCTATGTTTGAGAGGTTTCCAATCAGCTAACTGTTATATGACTGCTGCAAAACTGTGGGACTATATTAAAACTGTACCCATTTTGGGTCCATAAATTTGAATGTTGACTGAATTCCCAAGTTGCGAGGCAAGAAACTTTCCCTCCTCCTAGCTTTCATACGATGTTACGTGAAGTCTTTCATACAAGAGATCTCAGGACGAATTCACAAGCGGATCTGAACCACATGTGTATGTGTGCATAAAGTTATTATCATGATATTTGAATTTCAGTTATACTGCCAGCCAAGCCTATACTCTTCAATTTCTGAAAATGAATACACTTGGTAATAAAATTTCTGCCCCATTCCATGTATGTTTTCCTTGTGGAGAAATAGAGAAATAGGGTGCCTGGTACATAAATAAATAGAAGAAATCACAACAGCTTGAAAGCATGTAGAGTGCCTTGCCTTTCCAACGGGATTATTTCCCTGACAAAAAGTAGCAAATGCTGTACACAAGTGCCTCTGCCAGTGGCTCAAAATTGAGCCCCACACACTACACTGACTTGACTATTAGGCATCTAAATGGAGCATGTGAAAAAGCCATAGTGTGTGCAATGCCTGGGTGGACATGGCGTCCTTCCCTTTTACTTGGAGCTGCTGAATATAAAGAGAGTCAACAGGGATTTATTGACCTCCCACTGAGTGGAAAACCACATATTACCAGAGGGTTTAAGGTACATTTTTAAAGAAGAAGAAAAGAGCTGTTTTTCTTTCTTTTTTTTTTTTTCCAGCTGTAAACACGTAGGGTTCCAACCTCCAAATTATCCTCAGAAGTCATCAATGCTGAAAGTTGATGTGCTATTGTGATGTAATACGTAATATACATTTGGTCTTAGTCTTTGCTTCCTAGCACAGAGCTTCAAACCCTGGGATTTTCTGAGGTTAAGAGGAGCATCGTTTGTTGTTTATAACAAGCCCCTTTCAACCACACCTCAGCATATGTTAACAAAGGGACTCTGGGACATCCTTAAGGTTGGGGAGGGGGTGGCTGGTTGCCACAGGAACCGACCATCGGATTATAGGGTGGGAACTTTCAGCCCCACTCCCCAATCTCAGGTCAGGAAGGGGTCAGGAGACTGAGTTCAAACACCAATGGCAAATAATTTAATCAATCATGTGTTTTTAATGGAATTTCCACAAAAATCTTTAAGGACAGGGTTTGGGGTGCTTCCAGGGTGGCGAACACATTCAGGTACTGGGAGGGTGACATATATGGAGAGGGCATGAAAGCTCTGCAAGCCTTTCCCACATATCTTGTCCTACAAATGTCTTCCATTTGGCTGTTCTTGAGTTGTATCCTTTATAAGAAACCAGTGATAAACGGTTCTCCTGAGTTCTGTGAGCTGTTCCAGCAAATTATGGATCCCAAGGAGGGGGTTGTACAAACCTCCTGATTAATAGCGGGTCAGTCCCAAGTTCAGAAAGCCCCAGGAACCGCAGTGGCATCTGAAGTGGGAGACAGTCTTACGGGACTGAGCACTTAACCTGTGGGGTCTCTGCTAACTCCAGGTTAGTGTCAGAATTGAATTAAATTGCAAGACACCCAGCTGGTGTCCACAGAGAACTGCAGAACTGCTTGGTGTATAAAATCCACACATTTGGTGTCAGAAGTGTTGCATAGGAAAACAAAAACAAAAACAAAAAAAGACAGCTCTTACAAGTTGAAGAGCATGCTATGGTCAGCTACTTATTTATCCATTACTATGCCTCACTTTACTCACCTTATTGAAAAACGGCATGTTCGTAAAACTTCCCCAAATGAAAAAAAACAGAATAATGTTTCAAAAGCTCCCTTACTTTCCATTTTTAATTGATCTCCACTTGGCAGAGATCCCTAAGATATCCTTTACTGTGCTCTGTCCTCCCAATGTGCTTCCTAGAAATAAACCATTTACCAATATTTAATAATCCAGACTGGAGGAGAGGTTTAATAAAACCTACTTTAAGCCCACAGATTTAGTAAAATAAGCCAGGAGAAACTCAAAGGGTATCTGTGCTGCAGCCCAGGTCCAACTACCTGATGTACCTTGAGTTACTCTGAAGTGAATTTTGGGGAAGATTATCACCATCCTTCTGAGATTGTTGTGATGCTTCCATTAAATAATGTACCTGACTGGTCAGACTCACCCCGTCATTTCCTTGAAAATAACATTTTAATCATACTATATTGACTTAGTCTATTAAACATAACTGAGCTTGCAACCATTGGCATGAAAGCTTTTGCCTTATCCAGACTCCCAAATAAAACTCTATGAGGTTCTACAGGATTGACCTGGATTCTAAACTACCCGGGTTAGAATTTCAACCAAATTTCATATAAGATGTAGAACCATAGACAAATTATTTAAACTCTATATGTCTCAATATTCTCATCTACAAAAGACAGAAACTGTATTTAATTGGGTTGTTGTGAGAATTAAGTGAGTGATCCTATAAAGCGCTTAGAATAGATGCTGGCATAGTAAACATTAGGTAACTATTAGCTATTATGATGAGAGCAGCAAGAAGTCAGTTCATACAACTTTCAATTCTAGGACCAGAACTCTATTCTGACCCTTAAGATATGTTTTGAAAACAATTAACGTTAGTTGACCCCAAGCTTAAATATTTAAGCTTGCTACACAGTAATAATTCTCTTTTTCCCTATAATGACACTTTTTCCCCCCTGAACTTTCAGAAGGAAGATTGTAACAATCCTAATACACACAGAAACAAAGATTTCACCATGAATTCAACAATATAGGTGACCATTAACATGCATTGCAACTTGATGGTGACAGCTGCCCAAGGGAAGAGGGAACAGACATAATCAAATAAGCAGGACACAGAATAGACAGGGAGAAATGGAATAGTGTCTTTTCTATAGATAAATACTCATAACACCTATAGTAAATTTTCTAAATCGTCTATTTTTCCCTCCCTTTTCTAACTTAGGACAGTTGTGCAGTGAAGACTCCTTTTTCATAGTCACCGAACAGTTTCCTTGGAGTTTTTTTCTTTTCCCTTTCATTGTTCTTTCTTTCCTTCTGTCCTCCTTCCCCCCTCCCTTTCTTTTTTTATTTTCTTCCTCCCATGCAGCACTGACCATAGCCCCCTTTGTGCCACGCATTCCCTAGGCATTGGGTCTATGGCAGGAATAACACACCGTTCTTTCCTTCAAGAATTTACAACTCTCGTTGAAGAGACAGACACAGAAGCAGACCAACATACTCAATGCAATCGGTAAGATGATCACAGATGGAAGGGAAAATGTCAAAGGGGAGCCCGTTGGAAGAAGAGCTAAGGAAGGTCTTCTGAAAGAAGAATTGCATGGAGTCTTCAAGAATTAGTAGACATTGGCTTGTGGGAACAGGAGAAAAGGAACTGAGAGAGCAAGACAGGCAATCCACATGGAGGGAGGCCTGACAAAGGCAGGGGACTGAGAAGCCATGTGACTGCAGTAGGGGACAATAATCAGGTCGATGACGGAGGATTAACCAGGAGAAAATTCTAAGATGTCGTAAATTCAATGACAGCAGGCTGGAGGGTGGAGGGAAGAGACAATGGAGGGCACTAAGTTCACAGCTTCAGGCTTAAACCGAAAGACTGGTAACATTCCTGAATGGAAGCTGAAACGCTGATTTATCTTCCAAATAATATTTTCCAGGATTTTCTAGAGAGAAGAGCTGAATGGTCAACCATCAGGTGCCACCGCATCTTGCTTGTACATGACCTTTCCAGACTGTCGTTGCCCATAATCAACCCCAAAGAATCAAAGGCTTCTTCCTTACCGACGTGGCACCTCCCCCAGATCTAACCCGCGTTCCCTTGCTCTCCACCCCCATCTATACTATAGCCAATGTGCATTCTTTCAAAACAACTTACATCTTTCTTCCCCAAACTTAATGTATAAAAGAGCCCCATCCGCTCCAGGATGTCAGACGTGTTTGTGTTCCCCAACTAGCCCTGCTGATGGTGGCATAGACTGCATGCCCCAGGACCTGGTCCTTTTCTCGCTAGCATAGGGCTCAATAAACGCATTCTCTCATAAATGCTTTCAGCTGTAAAGGTTATTGTTTAACAGAATCACCGATACTCTGCATTTTCTCAAGGTTTCAGGCAACATTCATTGTTCTTTAAATACCCCACAAAATATAATGTAGACGCAGAATTGATATAGCATTTTTGAATGTGTACATTTTTGAGAACACATTAGGTCGTTTTTCTGGCTGAAAAAATCACTAGATGAATACTAATGGAAGACCGAATTTGTGTCAAACTGTCCTGGACTCTAGATACAGGAGGAGTTCAGTGGATGGACCTCATGATGCGTATAACATACCAGGGAGGGGAAAATAAATTGATACAATTCAACAGCCTAAAAGTAAAATATACAGTTTTTATTAAAATAATGAACTAGTTCTACTTTAAACTATTAAAGGGACATCAGTGAACTAGTTTAATGTTTATCAGGGACTAAGTGCATTCCTATGCTTAGCAGTAAGTTCTATTGTTAAGAGATTTTAGTTCTATTTTTCATTCAATTCACACATTTATTGTGCACTTACTGTGGTACAGAGTACTGAATTAACTGAGTTGCTTGGTACACATTCGCAAACAAACTGGACAAGGAAAACTTTTTATTTCCTTCCCCCACACCCCTGCCTTTCCATTTCTCCAAATACTAGCAGTAGAAAAACAAACTTTGTTCACAAAAATTTCATGAATCTTTCTGAGAATATATTTGAATAACAGGAAAATAATGGACTAGAAGGCAAGAATTGCAGCAGCCTGGCCGTAGTCACAATTCTTTCTTTTAACTAAAATCTACAAACGTTTAGATTTTTTTTAATGCCTCATTTAAATTATCAAAATAAAAAATTAGAAAGAAAAAACAACTCATCAAGGTATCTATGTAAACACTGGTAGCCCAATGGCATTTTTAAAGAAATATGTAAACCCACTGTGGAATCCTTAATGGACCCAGAAGTCATGAAACCACATTAAGGAATGTAATGCCAACCACAAGTTATCTAATATTTCAAAGATAACAACACCCTGTAATGTTGTACAATACTTTTAAGGCAGATTGAACATAGTCATGCAATTTTCATAGGGAAACAAAAAGTCTGCACATTTTTGTGATTTTTCTTTTTTGACACATTAATTGCTCTCCCATACACAAGGAGAACAAAAGCAGCAGCATGCCGTATTTATTCAATGAAGGGTGAGCCACAGGGGTTGTGGAACGTTCTTCCTCCAACACTAGCCAAATTATCTCAGTGCCCAACTTGTAAGAGGCTGCAATAATACTCAATCATTTCAGAGTTCTGGTCGGGTTATGCATCATTTCAACAGCACGATGGCAGACTGTGATCATCTCCATGTTATAGGAATCTAGAGATAAGTGGCAGGCCTGGGGAGTTGTTTTCATACATCCTCATTCTGCACGGAAACTTTAAAGAGATAGGCAGAAATCGGTCTCTTCTGGCATGGAATGCTCGTTGACCCCAAGAGTAAGAAGTCTCATGTATACCTGGGGGGTCATCAGTGAAGTAATCGTGGCTGTTGGTGTTCACTTTAAAGAATAACCCATGCGAGAGAGGGTTTAGTCACTATAACTGATAGTGTGTTATCTAGTAAAAATACATTCAGAACAAGGAAACTTAAATGAAGTGGCCTGGAAGTTCAATCAGGGCAGGAATCATGTTAGCTGCATTTCCTGATTTGTATATTCAGCACCCGGCACAGTACTAGAAACTTGTAGTGTTTAATAAACAGCATTTCAACAACTGATAGATGCATCCATGAATGAAAGAACGATGCATATATTGTAAATGTGCGATGTGTGTGTTAGTGTTAGCTTTGCTCATATAAATTAGTCCGATCAATCTGGATATTTGGCCACTCAACTACATCTTAAAAAAAATAAGAATTTTTACTTGTCATCACAATGTATTTGTATGCACTGAACAGCTACTGCTTAACTACTTGAATAAAAAAGATATTCAGCATATTTATGCCAATTCAACTGCCATCAACATCCCAATACCCACAAAGAAATCATCATCAGAGATAATCAGTTCTTTTGGTAAAGGCACAAAGCAGTTTGGAAAAACTTAATTGAAAACTGGACACAACTGGATGATGATTGATGATGAACGCGTTGGTGATGAATTAATTTATTTCTTAATGAGCAGGCTCAGATCTTTCATTTCCTCTAAGAGATTAGCATATTTAAATACAATATGTTATGTTTCCCTATAAGATCTAATCTTTTAAGCACTATGCCTAGTTCAAAGACTATTTTAATAAAAGAGAAAAAGATAAAAATAATTCTGTGTACAACTAAAGCTGTGGACGCACGTTTTAGGAAAAGGTATGTCTGTAAATATGTCTATATTTGAAATGCAGCTGTTGTACTTATGACCCATCATGCCAATACTAAGTCAGAAACTCAAATTCAAATGATCTATCACTGAAAATGGGTTCCTCCAGTCTTTATGACGCCCAGATGTACCATCTAGTGTCCTAAAAATAATGTTCTCTATTTTGTGTCAAATCATGACTATTCCATTTTTCCGTTCATCTTTTCCTTGTGTGGGCCTTTCACACACACAAAAAAATCCTTTCATTTCTATTAGTTTTTTTTTTTTTTTTTCCCCAGTGTTCTTTTGAGGTATCTTAAAAGCAGAGATGAGGGATTTGATGTAAAATCAGTGTGACACAAGAGGGTATCAGGAGATAAAGGAATCACTTCACTGGCATTGCATTCCAGTCCATTTTCAGGCTCAAGGTGGTCAAGCTGGACTCGACTGATATTACTCTATCATCTGATCTGGTAAATATGGACTTTATTGGGATAATTCCTCTCATTCAATTATAAGCACTTTATAGGGAGAGCCCAAGTCTTTAATTTCGTTTCTACTGCCCACAGTCCTTGGGAAACTGTGTCCACGTGGTCTCAGGGTGAAGGCTGTCCCCAAACTGTGAAACACCAAACCTGTATTGCACAGAAGCCACGGCACTAATGTTATCAACAGATCGCCCACATCTGGACAGAAAAGAATATTGAAATAGAACTTTCTCCGGGGATCTCATCAACTCACTTGGGGCATTAAGAGATCACCTGGGGCAATGTGAATTCACTCTTAGTTAATGAAATTTCTGACCAACCAGCACTCCTGTTGCCTTACCATTTCAGAGAGCAAAGCTTTTTATTGTAATAGTGGCATTCATAACAAGACAAGTTAGCCCAAATTGTCAGCTCCATAAATAATTGGGTCCCGGAAGGACTGGCAGAGAGCTTTGGTGATATATAGCTACCAAGTGCGCTGACAAATTGTGATCAGGCTGCCTTTGTTCAAAAAGCAGCCCGTCTCCATATAAACTCAGAATGGCAGGGGAATTGTGAAGCATAAAGCAGTCCAATAAAGGAAGCTCCCATCTGTCCCAGGGAGTTCCACCCCAGGACAGAGGTCACCAGATAATAATAATAATAACGAGAGCAATAATGTGAATAATGACATCATCATCATAATAGGTGAACAAGCTGTAAAGAGTACATTGTCAACTCAGCCGCACTGAAGAGGAACTTTGACTGTCTTCCCAGAAGATAGCAAATCAAATTCAAATGGCAATTGTTCTAAAGAGGGGCAGAATCAATCAGGATTTTCAGTCCCACTGGCATCCTGCGACACAAGGCAGCTGGGTGACAGAAAGAATCTGTCAAAAACGACTACTTGACCCAGTATTGGGAGGTGCAGTGAGAAAATGCCCTAGTTCCTAATAATATTAATAAGATGAGCATGTTTTAAACCTCCTACATACCTTAATACTTCTCTAACTATGAACGCCATGGAAGGAACAGCAAAGAAGAGACTAGCGCTTTCTATTGGCCAATTACTTGGCCTGATTGTCCCTTTGAAATGTTCCATTCCTTCTACACTTACTGGTTAGAGGTTGGGGAAGCTTAAACTTGTGGAACACCTACTATGCAATGCCTATTGCTTTTCATACATTATCCATGGAGTTGGCAATATTATCTGGGCTTTGTGTATGAAAAAAAGAGTTAATATCTTTCCCAAAGATATGTAGGTAGCAAGTGAGAAAATTAGAATTCACTTCCAGATCCAGTTCTCTCCAAAGTTTCTACCCTAAGGTAGGCTGACCAAGGGCCTTCCAAGGATGCTCATGTCTGAATCCTCCTGACTGTGAATATACTACCTTACCCATAAAAGGGGCTCTGCAGGTGTGATTCAGTTATGGATCTTAAGATGGGGAGCATATCATGGATTATCCAGGTGTGTTCAATGTCACAAGGCCCCGTATGAGAGAAAGGCAGAGAGAGATTCTAGAGAAGTGAAGCTGACAGGGCAGAAGCATAGATGGGAGAGATGTGGCCAAGAGGCAAAGAAGGCCATGGCATCTAGAACTGAAAGGAGCAAGGAACTCGATTCTCCCCTGGAGCCTCCAGAAGGAAACAGTCCCATTGCAACTTTGATTTTAGAACTATAAGACTCATTCTTGACTTCTAACTTCTCTTGTGAGATAATAAATTTATGTTATTTAAATCCAGTAAGCCTGTGATAATTTGTTATAGCAGCAATAGGAAACTAATACATCCCTTAAATGGCTATGCCTTCCTAACTAATGAGAGGCAAGGCACCTCGGCCATCTTTATTTAACTAACAGCATATAGCTGGGTGGGTGGAGAATAATAAGCAATTTCCTCACAAACATAGAAGGAAAGAGATGAGGTTCTAATGGATCCCATGGATCTCTTGGTCTATGGAATTCCAGGCACCTTCCTGGGAATGTTACGTATTTAGGAAAACATGGCCAGCACATAACACTACCCAGTATAACACTACCCAATAAAATGAGGAGACACACCAAAAGAGAATCCTAGAGAAAAGAAACTGTCTACCCTTTTCAGATTTATCTTATTGGAAATAAAGATGAAGAGGGGCCAGAACAAAGCATCTGGATTCCCTTCTGAGACAATAGTTCACCTGATCAAAACTTCCCCAACACCTGGAATGCGCACACCGCGTATCCAAACCTCGTGCCGCCTGTAACGTGGCACTTTACTCCTCCGACACATGCTAGTAGGAAGTGTACACTCGGATGCACTGAAAGAGTAAAGAGAGCCTCCCCCAAGCTCACACACAAATGCCAACCACTGTCACCACCCGTGTAGTCACTGCCATTTAAAACACTTTTTTTTTTTTCAAAATCAAAAATATTTAATGAAATGTTTACGTCACACCCATTTGGGGAAACTAAGCTTTTATTTTAAGTATGAATAATACAGCTGCTTGGGTTTTAAAAAATCCCTTCATTTCAATGTGAATACAGCACAGCTGCCTTGATGAGCCATCACTGAAGAGTGGCAGTGCCATCGGTCCAAAGTTGGAATATGTAACGACGTTTCATCGTCGATGGCTCCTTTATAAAAATAGTGTCCGTTTTCCAGCACGGTATTGTTCCACCAAGGTGTCCCTCCACTGGGGCTGGTAGGAATAAGCCAGGCAAAGTAAAGCGCTTGCGGAGTGTTGAATATATAGGTGGATATATTTAGCTCTTTTAAAAGCACAGTGGTCATCCATCCTCACATGGCTTTGTGAGAATTGGCTTCGTTAGCATCAGCTGCACAAGTAACTCTTGCAGGATGCAAAGCTCCCATCATCTGACATTTTGTTCTAAAAACTATTTTCAAAATGTCAGCAAGTCTCCAGACTTCCACTCCGTGGATGAGGCCTACTCAAAATCTGCTGCTAGCAACCACCTCGCGTTTGGGGTGGTTTTTCCTCACTCAGTGAATATTCATACAGGAAAGAGTTCACTGTTAAGATATCAAAAGAAGGGAAGAAAAATAAAAGTAAATAAAGCGTCTTCCTTAAAGCCCACAATATCGGAGACGCCAATCTGCAGTTCCAGTAAACATCGTTCATAAAGGAAAAATCAAACTGAACGGAATTGTAATACAGGAGAGAAAGTGACAGGCATTTCAACAAATGGCAGGAAAGCATAGAAACCCCACTAATGATCGGCCACTACTGCTAATTTTGAGTTCCAGGTAAAAAGCAAACACAATTAAGAAAATCCATAAATTGTGTTTCTATTTGCATTGCTGCCAACCAAACCCTTTTACAGCTATTGTCTTGATTACACGTATCCACAGTCATTCTCTAAGTCTCATGCTCGCCAGTAAATACAAGTTCACTCTGGTCCTGTAAGCACCACAGGACAGCGCTAATTTGGACGGCCCTACTTCCCAATCTGAGGCTAGTTGATGCAGATAACCAACGTTTACCGAATAGTGTGGACAGTACTTAAGGGAACTAGTTTCTGGGCCTCTGCCACAGGACAGCTAAAGCTCACACTTGACGTCATGCAGTGTGGACACTGAAGCGGGATTCTGGGTCCCTGTGGGACTCACCTCTTCCACTGACGCCACAGGGCTCCTAAAAGTTCTTTCGCTCCTTAAAGCAGCGTGGGTCCCAAACGTACTAGCTAAAATCTATGGTAAAAGTTAAGAGCTAGCCACTTAGAAAATGGCAGGATATTAACTACAGTAGAGCTGCAGTCCTCAGGATGATGGGTGACAAATCCCAAGAACGTGGAAAGCACAAACGTGGAGAGGGAAGAAGAGCCATTATCTTAACAGAGCCGTGAGGCTACACACGGATAGGCGTAGGTCTCTGGGCAGGGGTGACAGCTTGCTGAGCAAGGCACAAGAAGAGTCCTTCGCTGAAAAAAATCTTAACGAGCTGAGAATACAGAGGGAAAATCTTATATGGAACACATGTACCTCCACACCCATAGCAACACCCTTATAATGTTTTTTAATACAAACTCTCCTCGTGCATTTCAGACGTGCTGACACGGAAGGAAGTGTGGGCAATGTTACATTGCTTCATTTTTTCCCTCAGTTTGCCACTGCATGAAGATATTTTCACTGCTTGTCATTGATCGTGATTACACACAAGTGACTACTCCTCATTAAAAACTTGGCACTAAGACACAAATAATTATTGACACAATTAAGCTTTGACACTTTGCCCATCAAATTCCTTTTGTCCTCCTAGGTATCAGCCCCGCATTATTCTTTTTAAAAAAGATAAAATTATCTGTGCTAATCAGAGCTAAACTCTCTCAAGTTTGTTCATAGTGTAAATATAAAGAAAGGGTGAATTACTGAAAATAGCCAGCGCTCTACCCAGGATATCATTAACATTTGTAAAGGGGAAATGAAAAAGCAGTGTTCAGACATTGAAGGACAGACATCTATCTCAATAAAAAATAATTCAGCATGAGAGTCTCCCTGTAAGAGAAGTCTGCCATTGCCAATGAGTGCATATGCAGTGTGGTGATGGTTATTTAAACAATCTATATGTCTGTACCAGCCTATCACTGAATACATTATCCGCAACCTGTTTAATTTCATTTCCCAACTTCTTCAAGTTGACAGTTATGTGTTTGCTAATATAGTCAGTGCATAATTAACTCTGGTCAGTATGGATATTTAACAAATGTTGCAAAAGAATGATACCATTTTCCTTTCTGAAATAAAAAAAAAAATATGTAAAGCCCTATGCAATCACTCTCATCAAGAATGATAATACCATCAACTGTCTTCCAAATATAGTTTAGGCCACATCTGCTATGAGAGAGCTTGAAATATTATCAGCGAAATGTTTGGATAATTAGCAATTAATTTCCATTGACTAATATACAATAAAAATAGAGCTGTGTATGCATGAAGCAAATCACAGTGTGTTGTCTCCCTTCCTTCTTGATCACATTTCCCCACGGGTAAAAATCTGGTTGATACAAATTCCAAAGTCAGTCTGAATCAACTGAATGGAAAAATATACAAACGACACCGCGTGGAAACTGAAGGAGGCAGAAAACAAAGTAGGTGTTTCAATGTAAATATGGATGGAAGGGGTTACCTCTGCCAAGTTCTGTATCCCAGCCCTGCCCCTGTGCCCTCTCCAATCTGCCTGCTTTTAATGGAGATCATAGACGAGGGCTTGCATGTTCATTTTGAGTGTTTGTCTTTATTCTTAAGCTACTGATAAGTTTTTGTTTTTTTTAATTCCCATTCTCCATGTAAATCCTTTTCCCATCTGGTGTCACTCTGCCCATCAGTCACCTGATTCCTAAAGAATCGGCAAGCAGAGCCTGCGACAATCATTCTTATTTACAGCATTCTAAAAGCCATTCTGTCACCATGCACATAGCATTCCCCACATCACATAAGATACTATAAAAACTGTGTGTTGTTGTTTTTTTTAAATTATAAGACTCCTAAATATTCTCCAACTGATACTATTCAGCACTACCGTGTTTCCCCAAAAATAAGACCAGGTCTTACAGTAATTTTTGCACCAAAGATGCACTAGGGTGTATTTTCAGGTGATGTTTTATTTTTTTTCATGTACAAAAATCTACATTTATTCAAATACAGTCATGTCATCTTCTTCTGGAACATCGTCATAATGTACTAAATGCATCCGTCTGGCTGATGATCTTAACTGGGGCTTCTTTTCTGGGTAGGTCTTATTTTTGGGGAAACACAGTGTATGTTCAGGCAAAATCTCAGAATTTATTAATATCCCAGCTTCTAAAAACATAAAGCTACCTATGGAAATCGTGGTTGTAAGGGGCTGAGGAATGAAGAAAGCAAATAATGAGCTAGTTAACAGTAATCAGATATTGTGTCTAGTGATTGTGTTGAATGTCAAATAAGCATTGGAATTAGTTTTTGATTGAGAATTTTGCCACTTTTTAGCTGAGAAATTTCAGGTGAGTCATTTGGCCTCCATAAAAATGTCTCATCACCTGCAGGAAAGAGTGAAATCTTTTTCATGACGCTACTGTTAGAATAAAATGGAGAAATGTATGTTCAAGTAACTAGCATCTTTCTCTAGCCAATAATAGCAATACAGCATCAACTGTCATGCAAGCAAGTAACGGCGTATCTGAGGGCTTTACATCCCCTGGCTTCGACTTTTCAGTTTTATTTACAGTTTGCTTGTCCTAAAACAGTTTTTTTTCATATTTATATCCTCTATTGGCTATGTTCATTTTGTCAGTTGCATTAAATCTTTTGTGGAAATGTAAGGAATAAATTATAAGATATACATACATTCCATATGTATATGAATTACATAGAGTTTTGCAATAAAATGTCTGTAGGACAAAATAATACACACTATTAATTGGTGACTGACTATAGTCAGGAAAAAGTATTTCACGTGTGTGTTTGTGTTTCATATATATGTGTGTGTGTGTGTGTATATATATATATGTATATACACACACACACACACACATATATATATATATACACATATACATATACATATCTGTATCAGAAAGCCTCTTAGAATTTATCGTACCAAGATCACTACAGATAAACAAGGAAAGGCATACATCTAGAATTTTATGAATTTGTTTAAAGTTCAGAGTTTTATCCCCTAAATGCTTTTTGATATTTGGTTATATGCCCAACACGTACATCTATATATTATACAAGTTGAGGCATATGGATCATAAAAAAAATTCACACACAAAACACGTATTTTATAATTATTTCATAAACCCTTATTTCAGAATTATATGATATAGGACAATTATCCATTTTAATTTTTATTGCCTTTCCCTGTATATCAAATGAGGAAATGCTGACACGTAAAGGCAGACTGCATAAAGCAGAAGTGATAAAAACAGAAAAATGTATGAAATGTATCATTGAAATTTAGCCCCACAAGTACAACTGGATTGGTCCTGTGCACGAACGCCTTCTCCCCTGAGATTGTTTTATTGTTACTGCCATGGTGACTGAGAAAACAGCACCTGGGTCTTTTCACTGGCTGGGTCTTGCAGACCAACATTATACTATGACCCTCAGGGATGAGAACAAGAAAAGAATGATCATAACCAGGCCTTACATTAGTATGTAAACGAACAGCTTACACTATTCAAAACACAATCACACAGAGTATCTTTTCTGACTTCCCCAGCAACCATGTAAGATCAGTGAAACCACTGTCATCACTATACCCATTTTATAGGTGGAAAAACTGAGGCTCAGTAAAGTGTAATGCCTTGCCTGAGAGCAGAGTTTCTAAGTCGCAGACCAATTTATGGCATCGGTCGATTACTATTTCTAGCGTCTGGCAACTAACCACATTGCTTTTTACATAGTTAAATGCCCAGTCATTTCCAGGAAGTCTCTGAATTCCCTGTCCATCCCTCCAGTCCTTGGTCACTCCTGGGCTTTCGTAAGAAACTTATTCTAAGTCAATTAAAAAAAAAAATAAAAAAAAAATTCATGAATTTTTTTCATTATACTTTAAGTGCTTTATCTTGCACTTAGAAAAGAAAGATATGTCATTTTACATACAGCTAGATGCCTCTTTAATTCTTTCTTAGATAAACACTTCTTTGATTCTTTAGTGAATCTTTGAAAGCAGACAAACATAAGAGATCCGAACCGCCAGTAATGAGGCAGACTCTACGGCTGCTTCTCTATGCCTAACTTTCAAGCAACATTGGCTAAATCAGCTCATCATCTTACCCTGGAACTAGTTATGCCACAATTGATAACATAAATATTTTAAACTATTAATATAGATAGATTTTTATTTTCTTGACGCTTACCCTTAGAAAATGGATTAGATGAATTTTCTGGTCAGTTTGCTACCCCATCAAGAAAGCAATGGCGTCAAATTTTGAAATGTGAAAATGGATGATTGGTCTTTAATGAAAGAGTCTAATTTATACCAGTTTCTTTGAAAACACATGACTAGTTTCTGTTGATAGCCTAAATGATCACAGTTCCACCAATTAAAGTTAACAAGCCAGTAACCAGTACAGCTCACATCAAGAAACAAATATATATTACTCACAATTATAAATCTGGGCTCAGAAAGGAGATGCGAAGGAATTAATATGAGCCACATTTCCCCCCTCATTTCCCTTACTCTAGATTTGTTCTAAACCAGATTAAGGTCATTAGTATAGTTATACAGAACACTCATGGCTTCCAGTCAACGCTCAAGCTGTTAGTAATAGGACATTTGAGACACCTGGGGAGATTCCTGCATTTAGAACTGGCACATGTTCTGTGTCTTCACTAGTCTTCCATGAGTGTGGCCCATGAGAGCCAGAAAAGGGTTCACACATTTCCCCCCATATTTTTGTATTTATGAATACACCTTTTATTTATGGCAAATGATAATAGTTTTCTACCTACAGTGCTGATATAAAATTTCCTGTTAAAAGTGTTTTAACTAAAAAGAAAACCTAAGGTCATTCCGGTGTTAGTAAAAATACTAAGTGATGCTGCAAAGGTGGGGGTGGAGAGATCAAGGTTAGTTAATACTCACTGAAAAGGACTGAGAAGGTTGGGATTGTGGACTGAAGTGTGGTCCCCTCCTCCCCTGAAATCCATGTATTAATACTCCTACCCCCAATGTGATGGTATTTGGAGACTGGCCTTTGGGAGGTAATTAGGGTTATATAAGATCATGAGGATAGGACCCTTGTGATGGGATTAGTGGCTTTATAGGAAGAGGAAGAGACAGATTGGTTTTTATCTGCCAAGTGAGGACACAAAGGAAAGGCAGCCATCTGCAAAACAGAATGAGGGCACTCATCAAAAATCAAATCCTCTAGCACCTTGATCTTGGATTTCCCAGCCTCTAAAACTGTGAGAAATAATTCTCTGTTAACTTAGTCTGTGATATTTTGTTATAGCAGCAGAGAAGACTCATACAGAGAATTTAGAGAAACATATTAAGTATCCAATATCATGGGATGAAAAATCCAATATGAAGAAAGAACTTCTGCCCACAGTGAGATTAGGGTGAGCCATGAATTCAACGGGAATTTGATTAAAAGGAAGAAGAACTCTGAGGCTACAGTGAACATGTATCTATCCAGGGCCATCTTCGGAGCAGGGCATGTCCCCATTCTAACGATATTACAATTAAACACACACACACACACACACACACACACACACACACACCAATATGCAAATGAAGAAGAAAAGGAGGTGGGGCAACATATGATCTAATTAGTTCCATCCCAAGGACAGGTCTGGACAGAAATTGGGACGAGAATAAGTAATAAAAAGATGACTAAAGTGATTGAATAGAGCTATAGCGCTGAGAGTTTCTGTACTTCCTGGACCTCTCTTGCTTGTTCCACTGCTTTATTCACAACCAGTACCAACACACCAACCCAGTAACCCTTTCATTACTTCTAGTCCCTTCTCTTAGTGTCAATGCTGAAGAGGGACTTGAGGCTGAGAAGTGGGGGGACTCACTATCCTGGGGACCAAGGCTGGGGCCCAGAGCAGTGGCGGCCATGTGTGGATTAGTTCAGCCAGAAAGGTCTCGTCTTCAGGGAAGAGGAATGAGATAGCACCCCAAGTCAGAAAACAGTAGCCCCGCTGAGTTAATATGAAGATGTGAAAAATATTTCAGGAGACATAAAGGACTGAATTGAGAAAATATTGGTTTAATGGAAAGCTTTTTAAACATGAAATATAAGTAATAAATGCATTTAAAGGTTAATCATCCTCTCTCATTAAATATAGAGCCTAGAAGTTGTCCATGTTCGTGATATATATTGAGGGTGGTGGGATATGGAGATGGAAGCTACTTTGTTACCTGTCTCATTAAAAATGGAAAATCCTTACGCACTAATGTATTACTGAAAATAAAATCGACTTCTTTGCCCTGCTCTTTACACTACTCTCAATAAATCAGGATAAATAACCAAATTCATTATGTGCTTCTGCAAGAATTGTCAAAATATACACCATTTGTTTCTTCATCTTTTAAGAACCAAGGACACAGGAATTTACAAAATAAACAAATAAGTAAAAATAAGGAAAAAACTCTGAAAAATAAGAACAAAATTCCCTATTCATTAGCAAACACTTGCTCTCAGCAGACCTATAATTCTTTGCCAAAGTTAAGGAATTCCATTCATAGCTTAATAATGTATGAGGGTTCAATTTACTTAAAGGTGAAGTACTGAACTAAAATTATTTGATGAAATAAAAGCATAGAGTGTTCCTGTTTTGAAAGTGTTAGCAAAACCAGGATCAGTTGTGACAGTCATAGAATGAAATTAATAAATAACAACAACAATAAAAACTGCGCTCTAAACCCCAGAAAACCAATTTTGAAACAATTACAGGCAACTATTATGGGGTGCCTCTGAACAGTTTTAGCTAAATTCCCTCAGCATAGCTCTGATGACAATAATGTGCATTGTGTATGCAATTCACTGCACACACTTGAAAACGTCCTCTGCTGTATTTTGTATTGATGAATAAGTCTGCCGGCTTAATATACCGTCGTTAACGACACAGTTGTTCATCAGTGTGAGGGTACAACAACGTTTCCTCTGTGACCTCACATCCAGGAGAGAGGTAATTTTTTGTGGGGGTGTTTTTAAGTCATTACTAAGGGGTCTGAGGCTATTTGAGTTGTCCCATCATGCTTAAAGTTAGCGACCAAAAGCCTGGAATAGGAGGGGAACTATGTGCTGAAAAAATACTAACTTCCTTAGCCAAGGTGGTGATGGTGCTAGCCAGTGGAATCCGTGTCTGTCCAATAAAACAGTGTGGAAAATGGGTCAGAGAATAGCTGAATAATGGTAGGTATCTAACTTCTAAACAAAGGAAATATGCAAAACCAGCCAGACAAGGCTCACAGTCTAATTTCACTTTCCCAGGCATTTTGTAAACTCTCCACTTGCTGGAGGAAATCGACATTCATCACCGAGCTCTCATAAAAATAAAACAAGAACTAGAATTAACAAGTGTATGTTGTAACAATCCCTGCTAATAATGAATGGATGCTCTGAACAATCACCTAGTTAGAGAAGTCATTCACCTCCACTAATTTTTAGCTTTTTTCCTTTCAATGTATTATTGGATTCTGTACACACGTGCGGAAAGAAAATCAAAATTCATTATATAAAGTGATGTCACCAAGATAATAGTGAAAAAGCTGTCCAATATCTGACTATTAATGAGTGTTTGACCACATCAACTGACAGTTTCTTTTTAAGTTTCATATTAAAATGTTTCTGCTGTTAAAGCAATTATTTTTCTCCAAATCAATAACCATTTCTTCTCTCGACTTTCAAGAGTCCCAGCTCTGCTGTTATTATTTATTTTGAAACATGCTATTACTATAGCAAAGTTGTCACTGTATTTTGTTAAATAGCACTATTGTGTTTGATAACCATCTTATGGATAAATATTCTGCCAACCACATTGCTATGGAGGATCAAGCCTTTCCATGGCTCTGTGGTCTGTAGTGAACATTCCACAGAGGTTTTGGAAACTCTGATATGGAGGCCACGATAAAAAGCTTCTGAAATTAAAAGGAAAAAAAAAAAAGAGAGAGAGAGAGAGACATTTGGTCTTAATTTTACTGGTTTTGTGGCCTTAAAAAAAAATTTACCACAGTATCTGGGCCTTGATTTCTCCTCTTGGAAAATGGGTATAATAGTACATATTCCATTGAAATATTAAGGGAAATTAAATGAGACAACATATATGTTGACATTACAGGGAGAAAGTAAGGTGTGTTACCAAATTCAGAAGAAAAGCTGGATTGGCCAGCCAGCCAGCCAGCCAGCCTGTGTGCGTGCATGCGTGCGTGTGTTTCAATTTGAGAGACTTTAAACAAGGCACCCACCTCAAGTTTACTACAATCCCTGCATATGCAATAGTTAACACCTGACAGCAAGGCACCTCTTAAATCTGCCTAGACTCTTCTGGTTTTGGAGTTTCAACTTCTGGCAGCAAAGTCTGCTTGATCAGATCTCCGCTCCACTCCATTCCATTCCACTCCATACCACAACCCCCCACCCCACTCCATCCCACCCCAGGCCACCCCACCCCACCCCATCCCATCCCATGGAGAGGTCATATATGGCTGAGCAGCACACATACACTGCCAGGACCTGGAGTGAGCACTGCCTCTCTGTGCACAATCCCCATGGCAGGCAAACGTCACTGACAGAGCATCCCTAACACAGCTGAGCAGGATTGTATGGCGTGGTCCTGGACCATAAAAGCAAGAGGCAAGGATGCATGTGTGTGCCTCAGAAGTGACCATCCGTCCTTATGTCCCTTGTTCAGTCACTCTGTCTTTACACTCCCTCCCGCCTACCCTCTTCCCTACCCTTTGGTTAGCCTACCCCTCTAGTGCAGTGCTGTGTGTCTGCCCCTTCAGCCACGTGCCTCTCTGATGACCATCTAGCTCTGATTCTGAATCCTCTCCCTTCCTTTTCAACCTACTAACATGGCCAAGTGCATGCTGGTGCTCTACTAAAGGGTTTATGTGACATGTTCGGTGTCCTAGGAGAGCTGCCAGACTTCTTCCACTGAAGTTACCCTAAGCAGAGAGAAATGAACATATAACCCTGGGGGACCTGGGGGCTTAGCCCAAAGCAACCCAAAGCAAGCCTGAAAGAGCTTTAAAGTGTTATGTTTTATTTTAAAAATTCATGTGAATTTTATATTCTGTTCCATAAATACTTCCCTATTTGTGCTACTATTAAAATAATACTTCCCCCCCAACTTATTGAGTAAAATTGATGTTCTTGGAAGATGTGTCATGTTAATCCTGTGATATTTTGTGCATATTGTTATACTATTGTCTACCCTCCAGGGATTCACATTACCTGATGCAGGTGCGGGGAGGACTTCACTCCTGATATTTCCTCCCTTGTGAAGGGTGAGCTGCTAGCATAATGCATAATGGTCAACCAGAGGCCTCCCTCATTCATTCCCAGGGGAGCCTGGAGGGACTTAAACTGCTTGGTAAATTTGAAAGGCAAAAATTGCTCAACTATAGCCCAGTCTCTCTCTCCCTCTCTCTCTCTCTCTCTCTCTCTCTCTCTCTCTCTCTCTCTCTCCCCCCACCTTCCTCCCTCCCTCTCTCTCCCCCCTCCCTCCCTCTCTCTCCCCCTTCCCCTCTTTCTCTCTCTCTCCATCTCTCCCTCTCTCCCTCTCTCCTTCTCTCTCTGTCTCTTTCAAGCAAGCTTCTTACAAGATGCACAAATGCTACTCTGTCCTTCCAGATCATAACATACGAAAGGGCCTGTTCAAACTCTATGTAGAATGATTGCGGTCAAAACGGGCATTTCCTTGACAGGGAGCCTCCGGGGATGCTAGAAATGTGCTCAACTTAGGTAGTGATTACATAGGTATATACATATATGAAATTGTATCAAGCTGTAGAAGAGTTTTGACTTTCCTTTTTTAGTTATACATCACTAAAACAAACAAACAAACAAAAAAAAAAACAAAAACAACAACAAACCACAAAAACAACACTACTAAAATTAAAAGGAGAGTGGGGGGGGGAGGTGTTGATATTTCTTCTTCCTGAGGCATTTCTATAGGGTTCCAGATTCTGCCTGTGCCAACCAGCGCATGCACCCCCATTTCCATGTATATGTATCAGTTTGGGGTGACATGACTTTTATCAATGGGATGACATTTTGATCTCATCTTCCTCACTGTCTTTGTATTTCCCTCTTGGTTCAGAAATCTGAAATGCTACCTGGAATGTCTAGGTAACTCGGATGAGGGGTCCCTAAGCTGGCTGGCTCCTGCAACCCTTCCCGACAGTGTAGCACACGTGAGGTTATAGCCAGGGGCCTTGGTGGTATCTTAGACAAACCCCCAAGTCAGAGACACAGGCTTTATCAAAGGTGTTAGGACACAGGCACTCAATCAGAAGTGTCAACAATGGACAGGTAGGAGGGACGTCACCCTGTCCTACAGCCAGGAAATCACTTAGGCCACAGGTTAGCACGCATTAGATATTTCAATACATGTCATTGCCTTCACCTTCTATTTCCTGATTTGAGCTTCTGCGTCCCTAAGGAAAATATGTAATTGATGTATATACAGAAACTGTGTTTTGAAGAAGAAATAGAAATGTTTGTAACAGAAGAGAATTTTCAGGTCTGCAAGCCATCTTAGAATGTTGCAACCTAACCATGATGTACTATTGCTAAGCCGGGAAACATTTCACTGCATGCCATTTTCACAAAAAATATTCAATAGAAATTTGGTGGCAGGCTACAAACCTACATGGAGATGCGGTCAGAGTTCAAGTTATACTTAATTATGGGCTGTCAGTTACCAAGTGGGAAGTTCAAAATACAACAGTTAACCAACACGCAAGCTAACCTATTGCACAAGACGAAAAACATTTTTTAAACAGCATTTAACATTGACTACAAAGCCCTGGAAGGAAGCCAGAGGAAAAGAAACAATTAAAAGATCATTTCAAGTGACAAATCGACTTGTCTGAGCAAATAAGAGGATGGGAGTAGCATTTGGAATGTGTGGTTACCCCAAGGAGGGTGGCAATAAAAACTCAACACAGAGCAAATTTACCGAATCACTGTCTCAGCTCTGTGGTGGAGGGAGCCGGTGTGTTGCCCAGACAGACAAAGCTGGTGTGGCCCCACTGGCTCACCCTGCCTGTGCTGGCAAGGCTGTGGGCAGAGCTTTACAGGTTGGAAACTGAAACCGGAATCGCCAGGGACATTCAGCTTGAGAGCACAGACTTGGGCACCATATTGTTGTGGGTTCACGTGGAGCCTAGTGAATGGCCCGACCACTCTGTGCCTCACTTACCTCATCCATAAATTAAGAATCGTAACAGTACGTACTTGGTGCTGCTGTGAAGCTAATTTACATTAGTTTCCTAATGTAAATGCACTTAGAACTCGGCCTCACACATAGTCGACACTGTAGGTGTTGGGTATGACTGTCTGTCCAAACTGAGCTGCTTAGGAAGTCTCTTCGTTTACAGGACCATCCGCAGGTTATAAAAGCCCACACGCTGATGGGAATTTCTGTGTATTTAAGGCCATTGACATTTCTGTGTCATTCTTCACAGGGGGTTCCTGTTCGTACATTGGGTTCAAATAGCTCAAGTATTATTTGAGCCCGAGCCATCTAATTGAGTTTATACTGTCAAATTCTTAAAAGATAAATATCAATAGTAATATGCAATGATACACATGGAACCTTACATGCAAGGAAATTATAAAGTGCCCCAAGCCTCTTTTTATATCCCTTATTTCAACAATTCTTAACCCCCGACTCCCCAACTACTCCATAGTTATGGAGCATATGTGTTGCCCAAGCACTTCATCCCTGGTCACTACGTTTTATAACCTCCAACCACATTAAAACCCACACTGGATTATGATCTTGGTGATGGCTAGACAACACACCGTCACAGGCTTCTTCAGGTGTGGTAAGCTTTTCCTACCCTTTATCTGCAATTGTTTTCAGATAAAGAACACAATCACATGCATTTACGGACATAATACAGCCTGAGCCCACTGAGCACCTGACAGGTTATCACAATGACCCCATATGGCTCTGTATCTTGCAAATTTTCTATAACCCAAGCATTGTGCTAAGACTGTTTACATGTCTCACCTTGTTTAATTAATACCTATAATAATTTTCATTCCCATTTTACAGATAGGGAACCCAAGGGTTAGAAAGCGAAAGTGAAAGATCAGTGGAAAAGCTCGGATTCAAGCACAGGTCACTTTTACCCTGGAGCCCAAGGCACAACATTCTAAATTGGTCCATTTAGAGATTGCTTCCTCCGTGACCCCCTTTCCACTCCTTACTCTTGTATCAATGCTTAGTTTATGGTTTCCTCATACCTTGCTTGAGCTACGGTGGTGGTTTTCTAACTGCACTGTCTCTCATATGGCCTATGGAACAGTTTGAAATTGGGGTTCTGGAAGATATTTCAAAAGGGTCTCAGAAAGGAAGTGGAGAGCTGGGGCCACCGGGATGAATTCAGCTAAGTTCCTCGACATGGCTGCTCTGGCCTGGAGCATGCACTCTCAGCGCGTCCTCCCTCCACACACATTTCCCAAAATCTCCCAAGTTCTAGCCACGTTAATAGCTACTGGGGGCACTGAGATCAATAAAATATAGTTGCAACTCTAAAAAAAAATCTCAAATGGAGAGAGGGAAAAAAGACACAAAAAGCTTATGAGCGATGAGTGCCTAGGGGAAAGTGTGCCTTCTTCCAACAAGTTAGAGAAAGTTTTGTGACTTAAGAGCTACGAGCATGAGATCTTAAAAAGCAGGCCAGGACTCACTATCAGAGTCAATAAACAACAGCATTTCTGAAGGAAGAACCTACTCTTACCAAAGCAAGGGCATCAACACAGGGCTTGGGGTACGTGTTTGACTGTTCATTCCCTCAAGCGGTGTTTACTGAGTACCTACCACTTGCCAGGCAGAGCATATGAGCCTAACATGACAGAGATGAATGTGACCTGATCGCTGCCATTGGAAGAGTGCCTGGTCCAGGTGAATACATAAACATGTAACCTGCAACGGAACACTTACAATGCACGGTGATTCATGCAACAGAAGCAAATGGAACGAGTGGGTAGAGGGGAACAAAACACAGAATAGCCGATTCTGGCTGAAGGAATTAGCAAAGGCTTGGATGAGGTACCCTCTTGGATGAGGTGTCAACTTTCCAGGCGACTGAACGAAGAGTGGCATTTTGTAGAAACAAGAGACTTCACTGGTGGTTTTCAAAGTGTGGTCCACACACCACCATCATCATCAACACCTGTGAACTTGTTCGAAGGTAAACTTGTGAGCCCAACCCCACTCTTAGTGACTCTAAAACTCCTGAGTGTGGGATCCAGTAATCTGAGTTTAACAAGTCCCTCAGGATAGGTGTGTTGCACACTTGAGTGTAAGATTCATCGGGGCCATAACATACAGGGGCAAGAGGTAGGAGGTTGAAAGGAAATGGCAACAAATAACCTTCTAGAATAAACCAGGGCTACTTCATGGTGGACCTTGTAAACCCGGTACCCTGAGAAATATCATTTTTAATAAGTTACCTTTTTCTTTGGATTAATGATGGAACTGTGCCATGGCCTAGGTCATTTCATTCACCCTTCAAAGCAACGCCTTGTCAGAGTGCTGTTTTTGCTCATTTAACATTTGTCCATTCTCTCCTGCAGGGACAGAAGGCTCTGGATCTGGTCTGAGGTTGCAAAAGTAACATTTGTACTCAGCATCACACCCTCGACCTTCAGCACTAACTCAAGTGTCTTCCGTGGAGAGAGACCCTGTGCAATGGGGCCTCAGGGGAGGGTGCTGAGATGCTGGGGTTGGAAGTGGATTCACGGAAGTGGATCCTCTTGGTGTTTTAGGAAGCCCCAGACAGTGGCTGGAAGGACAGCCTGGACCGCTTTCGTATTTGGATGATAAGTTGAGTTGCCAAGGAGGCACCTCATGGAGGAGTGTGGGAGAGGCCATTGCTTTTTTGAACAAAAAAAATGCTCAAATGACTGTTGTCATGTGTTCACATCACCCAGTATGTCCTAGCATTAATGCCAGTAAACGTGAGTGGCTCTGCGACCAGAGATTCATTAAAGTGATGATTCATTAGTGGCTCTTTTTCTTTTTTCTTTATTACTATTTTTTTAAACGAGTACACCAAAGGCAGGCCTTTCCTTTTCAAGACCATTACTTTTCAACCCACTTAATGTTTCCTTGTAGGGTCACAATGTTAATTTTAAGGTTATGTTTTAATGGCTTTCTAAATGACACTTTCATTGTAGTAAAATGAATGCATCAAGTCATTCTTGCAGGTAGAGATGTACTATTGACTCATAGTTAGAAGGGTATAAAAATTTCCAAACTATTAATTTGAAAATGTATTCATAACCAACATAGTTAAAGAAAGGGAATAAAAGCAGAGCTGTTTTCACTAAAGCTCTTTGGTGTTGGGAAAGCTGCATATAAATTACCTTTTGAATCCTGTACAGACAATTTGCTTTGGCTCATTTTGAAAACCCCTAATTCTTATTGAGATCTGAATTTTTAAAAGAGACCGTTTCCACAGCAGGTACAGATTTGGGAAATATTTCAGCTTCTGCTAAACTAACCAAATTCTTATTCTTGGCCCAAATCAAAATCACTAATCTTTCGTGGCCAAAGACGTCTTTCAGGCGGCACACGACCCTGCTAGGGAAGCCCAGGTCCTAGGGCAGTTTGCAATTAGGTGGAAAGGATGGTGAAGAAAATGCACCTGTGAATTCTTTTCCATAGCTAATGCATTTATGGTTCTACTACAAATGCACTGATTTTAGACACCATCAAAATGACTACATGTGAAAATACACATCAAATAGTAATACAACAATCTGGAGACATAACCATGCACAGAAGTTGATCTTATGCCTTAGCCTTAACAAGCCTGAAACTCTAGGGACACTGAAATTTTCCTTAAATGCACAACTGAAATTTTAAATAGTAATCTTTGGGGTTTTTTTTTTAAGGTAAAATAAAATGGATGTGGCTAGGCTTAGAAATTAAATCCAAAAAATATACATGATTTGCAAAACATTCCAAGCAGTTCTAGAAAGTGACATTATTACAGCTGTATTTTTTATTAATTATGGCTCAGCATTCTTACTATTAGATATGAATGTTTCCTTTTGTTTAGTTTCTAGTTTACACTTTTCCCATCTTAAATTGATAAGAAGGGATTAGCAACTGGGTAAATCTATATATACTGCATGCTTCTTTGCAGTTTTATTTATATCATTTGATATAAAGATGGAATTCACGTCAAGATCACTTAAAGGGACGGAAGAAGTCAGAAGAAGGGCAAGCGGAGGGAACTCTGTGGAAATAGAGAGATGTGGAGAAGAATTTAGGAGATGGGGGATGTAGGATCAGTTTCGTGCCAGCTGGTAGAAACACCTCCTTCTTCCCCAGTGGCTGTCGCCCTGAAATATGCCTGATTGTCTATTTATATGACACCCCTTCCCAAACCCACGCTCGTATCCTCATATCGGTGCCCTGGTTTGCCATATTTTAGGAGTGGCTCCAGTTGCTAAAGGCTATAGGTTAGAATTTCCAGCTTCTCTCAACTTGTATACGACATTTTCAAGGCTGCTTCGAACTCAATGAACTATGTCCCCTGATATCTTTCCTTCAAATGCTGAGAAGTCTGGGGACAGGAAAAATACAGGTCGAGATAAAGCACAAATTCGTGAAGCAGAATTTCCCTTTTTGTGCAAATACTTTGAATTCAAACACATCCCAGCCCATGAACTCTTCATGTAGAGGTTGAGAGAGAAATTTAGAGCCGGACTGCCTGGTTGAATCCTGCCCTGTCACAGGGGAACTGGCTTCATCTCGCTGAGTTATTTTACTTAACATGAGTAAACAATTCCTACTTGAAGAAATGTGGTGAACATTAATTTAGAAGTGGGGAATAAAGGACCGAGGGCAGTGCCTGGTACAGAGTTGGTACCGAACCCATAATGATAGTGCCCCCTCCCTAGTACAAAGCAAGCTGCGTATTGGATATTATCGTCATCAATGAATATTTACATGTAAGTGTGCATGTACGCATATCTGTGCAGGTAATTAAAATGTTGAGTCAGCTTTAAAAAATCATAGAGGACATGACCACTAAGTCCAAGGACAGTACAGGGAAAAGAACTGTCCAAACACATTCTGTTACATCGGCTCCATAATGCCCCGTTAGAATCAGAGCCCAGGATTCTTCCTCACACCCACACAGCAGCCAGGACACAAACTGCTCCAACGCATTCCTCAGTGGGTCTTGCCTAAACCTTAGACTTCCCAGTTCTTCCTGGTACAGGCTGTGCCTGCACTTAAACTGTCCGTTTACAGCGTGCATCCTGGTTTGTAACTGTGTACTTATTTTAGGGATTACTTGCTTCCCCACCAGGCTGTAAGTCTGTGCAAGAGGGGGGTATGAAATTCCTCTTCTTTCAATCAATTTTTGTCGTTGGCATCCCGCTGTCACACACTCCTCCCCAAGTACCTTCCCCAAATCTCTACAGACATCCTGGAATAGGGGTTCTCACACTTTAGGGCCCATCAGAATCCCCTGGAGAACTTGTCCCCTGGAGTTTCTGATTTAACCCGGTAAGAACTGGCATTCCTAGCAATTCCCTAGGTGATGCTGCTAGCACTGCTCCAGGAACCACCCTGTACGTTATCCCAGAAGCAGTATAGATCCTTAGTTCCACTGTGAGGAAATACCACCTAGTTTGCAAAGCACCACCAACCAGTTTTAACCAAATCCACACACCTTTGAAGAAGGTGCATCACTCGAAGCATTAATTAATCACTATAGGATGTTCTTGTTGCTGTTTTCCAGATAACTATCTTGGGCTCTAGAAATAGTGAAAACAATAATAACACGAGAAATGGTACCTGCAGGGAAACCAGCCATCGTTTATGGAACACTGGCTACTGCCAGACATGGCTGAGAACTCTGACATCAGTGACCCTCTCTCTTTTGCAGTGGCCCATGTACTACCATGAGACTGTAAACTTCCTGGGATAGGAGATGGAATCTGTATAACCCTCATGGCATCTAACACAGTGCTCTGCTCACAGCAGGTGTTCAGGAAAGTTTTCACAAAGGAAGGAATGAACAACATATCAGAAATTTAAAACAAAGCAATGGCACCCATTTCCATAAGCCACACAAGAATGTTAGGTGAGAGGCAACCATCCAGGAGAGACGTGTACTGAATGCCTATCATGGGCAAAGCTTTATATAAAGGCATGTTTTATATCAATTTTAACCTGTACTCTAAGAGGAGAAGCAAGGCAAGTATATAAATAATTGTATCCCAAGATGGACATAAGCTAAAACAATATAGACAAATTGCTATGAGAGTCACAGCTTAATAATATTACGGAGACAGACCCTGGAAGGTACATTGCAAAATCTCCTTCTGTCCTTATAAGAACATTTATGATTTTTGTTTTTATTTCTTGGACTCATACAATTTTATAGATGAGAGGTGCCCACAAAATAAACTTTTATCTAACCTTTCGGTTTAGGATGCAGAAGCTGAGGTCCTGTAAATGTGAAGAGCGCAAGATCATGAAGGGAATGTTCTTAGAAAACACATGTCACTTGACTCCTAGACTGGTGTTATTCCTAGCCAGATGAAAGTGATGGCATAGGAAGGTACTTTCCACACACTCACTGCTGGTCCATATCACCTGTTAAGGCCCGAGAGTACATGTTTATTTATATTGACTGCAATTCAAAAACAAACAAACAAAAAAAAACTTTTACTAATTCAGGACTCAAAACAGATTTACTTAGAATTATATGATCTCGCATATCAACCTTTACCAATAGCATTAGAAAATTCATTACTGATGTTAAAAGTTCTGGAAGGTTGTATAACTTGTCCTAAAGAGAAATGCAATTTTTTCTTTTTCTGTACTTTTAGGAGAAGCATTTCCTTTCTGCAGATACCTGCATATACCTTTCTATAGACAACAGAATTTAAGGTTCATTTGTCTTCCTTTGAGGAAGAAAAAAGTACAATGGGAGATTATAAAATGCAGTATTTTTGGAGCTCGGTTAATTAAACAGATACAATTTTACAGTAGAATATGAGACATCCCATGAGAGTGGGTTTTTCTGTACACGCCCAAGTGTATCTAGGTGTATATGCCCTGTGTTATACACCAGGTGATGCACTAAAAACAGCTGTCAGGGTCCATTTATTCTTATGAGTCAAATCACTGGCTTATTGCAATGTGAAATAGGCTTTAAGATCATGGGTCAACAAGAGAAAAGGAAGAACAACCAGAATCTGGCCAGTTCACAGGAAGCACATGACATGGACACAAGACTCAAAACAAAAATACCCATTTTCTAGGATGTGGAGGAAGAAATGATTCTGAAGATGATAATGTCATTCTTCCTGCAGTTCACTTCTTCTCCAGGTTTTACTTTGCATATCAATGTGACTTTTGGTTACTTTGTTGAGAAACAGTCTAGGTGCAGCGCGTACTCTATACATCCATGTCAGAAACAGCATTTTTTGGTCCATACAATCCTATATAATGAAATCCACCTCTGAGGAGGACAGCTGTCCCTGGGAATACACATATCTTGACGATTTGAGGGGCACCCAAATGCCATGATCCTCCCCAAATGTATAACTTTCAATTAGCGACAATGCTGACTTCTGAATCTACGTGGCTTCCTAATTCTACCGTTCACCATTCCTTTGAGTCAGGTATTAACCATCAAAGGTCACCATTAAGGTGTATACATGCTATGCTGAAGGGAAGTGTGGACCATTAACAACCATTTATACATTTGTGGGGATTGACTAAGTCCATAAGCTGTCACTTGAGAGCACAGCCAATAAGAAATCGAATGCACAGGACAGGTAAATCTGCCTGGGGAGGGTGGAGATGGGGGAGAAAGTAAGGCAAAGAAAAGGACAAGGCAGGTCATGGAAAACATGCAAATATGAAATGGGGCAGCCTGAAACTTGACCCTATGCATCCCAACAGAAAATATCTAGGACCAAATTTCCAAATAAAACAAAATTCAGCAGGCTCAGCATACTGCTCAAACATACACAGCTTCATTTTAGTTGTTACGCATAATTAGTAAGGTAAATACACACATTGTGACTTTAGGACTCAAAAATCAAAGTTTCTAATGATGCTTTACCACAGTTTGGATTTCAACCATAGATTTACTGATAAATTAACATCTATAGAATATATCTGTTAGGTTGAATGCGAGACTATGGGAAGAAATCTGAAATCAAGCAATCTCTCTGCCTCATTCTATTCATCTGGAAAAAAAAAAAAAGCTATAGCTATTTCCTACCAATTCTCACAGGGTTGGTACAAGATTTAAATGAGCTTCGCAATCTTTTTTGAGATTCTCTAGAAGCTGCTTGCCATATATCAAAGTATTTAAACTGTGTTCCCCATTGTATAAATTCAAAGTACTTGTCAGCACCCCATGAATGTTTTACTAAGGTCATCTGAAGGAAACACACTTATTCCAGGTTTCTATTTCCCACTATAATCTGTATAGAGCAAAGTTTTTGATCCTATCAGCTGTTTGATCTTGGCAGTTATAATCAAGGAGTTTCCTATAAAAAGAAAGAAAGGACTCTGTCTTTATAAAGACTTTCAAAAGCACTGCACTAAAAACCCTGAGACCGAGGGTCTAACTCCCCACTTTGCTACTGCCTGGGGCCACCGAGCAGGACCCTAAGACTCGCTTCCCTGAGAGCCGAGGATACGTCGTGGCCTGACTCTCCCATCTTCCCAGGTACCGCCGTCCCGCTCACTCATGATGCCCTGGCCCTGCAGGCCTTCTTTCTGTTCCTCAAACACGTGGGCTACTTTTAGCTCAGTGTCTTTGCACTTGGTATGCGTGCTGCCTGGTGCATTCCGCTGTCAGATCTTGGCCTTGCTCGCTCTTCCTGCTCATTCAAGTCTCAGCGAAAAAGTCCTTTTTTCCTGAAGCAAGTCTCCCGACTGGCTACCCACTGCCGTGTTTTATTTGTTTCATATCACCACACCCAGGCTTTTCTTGTTTTCATCAGCTTCACCTGCCATCTGATATTATCTTACTTATCCATTTATTTATTGTCCCTGGAAGGAGGAACCTTGTCTGTATTGTTAAAAGCTGAAAATCTAGTGCGAAAAACAACAACACAAGAAAACATGATCCGGACACACACAGGAACCCTAGGCAAATGTTTATTGAAGAAATGAAGGAAGTGTCTCGGCCCTGGGAGCCACATAACCTGGTTTTCTTTGCAGCCATGGTCCTGAGAAGTCAGTGACCTTTGTCAAGTCCATAAGGCTATGGGCTTGGCTTATTTATCCTACAGATAGATACATGAAACATGTGTGCTCTGCTTCACCCTGCTGCACCCATGATGGACATCTTTAGTTGATCTTGTCACTTTTTCACCACAAGCCATGTGGGCCCCCTATTCTTTGTCAACACAGCACTTCAAACAGCCACTAGTAAGACTTGGCTGATGGCATTTGAGACAAAAAGTTTTCTGCTACCATTTCATTAAATGGTCTCTCATGATCCTTTCAGCCTCTGCTCAAATATCAATGATTTAAGAAAAAGGCCAAAGAAAGTCATAAAGTCCATTCGATTTCTGTGTCCATGTCAAACATACTATGTGAAACTTCTCTCAAGTCGAATCAAAGGTGTCAAGACGTTAGGTCCACACACCAGGACCTACTAGCTAGAGGGCAGCAAATCTAAGTTCACAGCATCGGACGATGACACAAATGTCTCAGCAAGACAATTCCTGACAACTACGTCCACATTTTTCTCCTCTTCTGAAGGTCTGGAAAGACCAGATAAGACTTTTCAACGTGTGAGAAACAGTCAACTTGGCTCTCAGGCTTCTTCCCATTCCAGGATGACGGTCGGTAGGACTTCACCGAACTCCTACTTGGAACCGTTTCTATACCCAGCTCTACTCCTCACTCTCTCAAGGGGATGAGGTTCAGGCCTCATCATCTCTCAGTAGAGTTGTACCCATGTGGGTTTTCAGCCTTTTTGGTCTGGCCTTCTCCCAACCTTTCTTCTACACAGTGCGGCACTACAATTCATCCAATAAAATCCCAACCTCTGAGACCCTATCGCTCCTTTGTTGAAAATGCTTCAATGGCTTCCATTCCCTTTCTAGATGGTACCTACACTGCTTCATGTGCCCAGCAGGACCCTTCCTGACCCAGCATGCCATGGTATGGCCTTCCCTCCTCACCACACTCGAAGGCTCACTTCCCTTTCTTTGTATTCCGTGTCTTATACCCCTTCCTATGTGGCCAGACTCGGTGTAGAGGCCAGACTTACACATCACTTCCCCTGAGGAACTTCTCCACCTCAAGCTCCATCCCCAGGCTGATATGTGAGTCTCTCAATGGAAACATATAACACTGTGTCTATACTGATCCCATCACTTGTCACATTATCTTATCATTATATTGAACTTTCCCTCCTCCACCAGACAGTTCTTAGAGAACAGAAATGCTGACTATTTTGTCTGCCTCCTCTGTGGTCAACACAATGGCTTCCACGATGGAGGTGTTTAATGAACACGAACTAAGCATACATTTTAAATTTAAATTAAAATATTTAAATTGTAAAAATGTGACCTATTTCCTGCTTTGGGTGTCTTCTTGTCTTTTAAGCTCTTTCTGTTTTGTTGAAATAAATCACCAACACTTGGCAGAATGCTGTTTATGAATTTTATATATATTGTTCCCATGTAAAAAACACTGACATCACTGTGTATCAGGTAATTTTCTACATACTTTGAAACCATTAACTTATTTTATCTGTATTTGTGCTAGGTACTAATGTCCTCATTGGAGAGACAAGGAAACTGAGGCAGAGAAATGACCAGCAATTTCCTCAGGGTAGCAGTTAATAGGAGGTGGAGTGGGGATGGGACGCAGGTGACTGTTGGAATGGATTGGGGACATTAACGTACACAGAAATAAACCAGGGTCGAGTCCCCGGATTATTGCATTAAGTAGAACCGATGATTAGAACTAGACAACTCCTTGTCAGCTTTCTATCTTCACAGCCGAAAAGCCTTTCTTTTCGTATAATACTATCTCGAGTCCTTCTCCAGAATAAAGAGTGAAGAATGAGAACTCCTTCAGAAAGGCTGAAAGAAGACAAAGCAAAATACACAGAACTTCAGGCTGCCCTTGCTAAGCAACACCTGCTCCCCTCCCTCCCCTCCCTCCCCTCCCCTTCCCTTGTGATATACTGGCACGTAAGTAGCATCGATGCTCATGAGAAAAATTACAGTCATCAAGGTTATCTCCCCAAGAAGTAACTCTCTTTCTTTATTAATATGCTTCAGATTGGTGCAACACTACAAAGCCAAAAATAAGTTTTCTTTGATCAATAAATTGTAGGCTGGGAAAGAAAATACTAATTTTCCATTTCTTTGAGACCCAGCGCTAATTTATAACCGAGCTTTCCAAAAGGGTTCTCAGAAACCTGATATAGAATTATCTGAAATTACACCCAACCGTCCCTACAAGATCATTCCGTTCTCTGCCACTTTAGAGAGGTATCTCCTGAACTTGGTAGGCATTTATATATATATATAAATCTTTGTGTACAGATATATTTTTCTATTTAAGTGTAAGCTGGGGAAAGAAAGCATAATGCAGCTCCAAGTCAGTCCCTAAAAGAAAGATTGTTCAACTCTCTCTCCCCTGTCAATTTTAGGCTTCAAAATATGCCCTTTTCAACCTCCAAGAGGAACCTCATTTTTAATCCAATATAGAAAGGAACATCAAGCCTTGCCTTCCGTGCAATAAAATGCATATAGTACCAAAGAGCCTACAAACTGGAAGAACGGTAGGAATAAATATGGAGAGTCAGGATAAAGTAACAGCAACTTTACTGGAGACACATTTAATCATATATTGAATCAGACAGGCAGAGCAGGATAGTAGAAAGAGAAGTGGGTAGATGCTTCGTCCTGGGATTAGAGTAATGGTGCTTGCTTTGTTGAAGGTTTTGGTGATGTATTTAAACTCTCAAGCTTTCCTTGGTTGCCCAATATCTAAAACAGTAGTTCTCAACTGGAGATGATTTTGCCCGCCCAGGGACATTTAGCAACTTCCATACACTTTTTGTTGTCCCAACCGGGGGGTTGGGGTAGGAATGCTACTGACATCTAGTGGGTAAAGACCACGAAGCATGCTAAACATCCTACAGGGTACGGGAAAAATAAAGTAGGACTACATGACCTCCAAAGAGTCTATCATCTTTGTGATTCTAAGAGGTACAGTCCAAATACCAGACCCATTCTTTTCTAATTTCCACAAGCGTCAGGGATTCAGGTTGTCATCATGATACTTTCTGTGTTTTTATGTTTAGGTGCCCCAACCTCTATGAGGAAAATCACAGAGATAAAACTGAAATTGGCAAGAAATTAACTGATTCAGTGAGTCATTGAACAAATACTTATTGAGAGCCTTCTATGTCCCAATCATCTTGCGTAGCAGCCCTGGACACAGTCCTGAACGACTAATGCAGAACTCAATAGTGTGCTTGAGTTCTAATCTACAGTAACTTTAAAACTGGTGTCTGGATTCAGTGAGTTAAAGTCAGGTTCCATGAACTGTAAACTAAATTATGGCATCTGACTCAGTACCATGACGACGTACAGTAGTTATCAGATAAAACATTCAGGTGGTAAACCTTAAATGCTTAGTAATTTCACAGATAAGAGAATCTATCTGTTTCTACAGATACATGTTTTCATGTGAATTTAATTATAATTAAGTCTTATAAAGTCAGGCGAAAGGCCAGACTAGTGGAAATAAATTTGAGAATTATGAAATATTTAAAGGAAAAACTTTTGTGCTGTTTTACATTCCCAAGCACTTTTCACTATGAGAGAGAGAGAGAGAGAGAGAGAGAGAGAGAGAGGCATACGTTTCCACATATAGTATCTCACATCTTTAAATTAGTTCGGGAATACCAAGCACTTTTCCCAAGCACTTTTCACTATGAGAGAGAGAGAGAGAGCGAACGAGAGAGAGGGAGGCATACATTTCCACATATAGTATCTCACATCTTTAAATTAGTTCGGGAATACGTGCGAGTGTGTAAAGCTTATTATTTTACCCATTTCCTAGGTGTTGAAATTGAGGTTCAGAGACAGGAGACCCTGAACCAAGTTACCGAAATGTTGGAGTAAAGGAATGCATTAATTCATCATTGCCATGGATTCGTAACTATTGTGCTAAATCACCAGCCCAGGCCATGGTCCCATGGCCACCATGGAAACACAATGCTCAGATCTCCTGCTGCAGGCCACACCCCATAGCTGCTGCCTCTCTGCGTCCACTACCACATACACACAGAGCCCTGGTCTCCCAGAATGTTCCCATCCGATGACTGCACAAGCTCCTTCCTGGGGGACATGAGACTCCTCCAACAGATGACTGAGGCTCCAGGCTCTGCATCAATCTGCCCCAAACTTTCTCGGAAGTGTGCCTCAGTCTGTGGCTTCCTACTCAATCTGCCTTCCTTCCTCCCTTCTTTCACAGGCGTCAGACCAACATTATGGCCTGAAGCCTTTTCCTGTTCCTCCCTCTTCTTCCCCTTTATCCTTCACAGATAAAACTCCTGCATGTAGAATCCCATCTCAGCTTCCCAGAGGATCTGAGTTAAACTGGGCCTTTTCTGCCTCAGGCCGGAACAAGAATTCTTAGAGAACTTACCATGTGTCAGGCGATGAGCTAAATGCTTTATAAGTATCTCATTGAATTTTCAAAACAACCCTACTTGGTGGACATGTATTATTAATTCCAATTTTATAAGGGAAGAATTGTCCCGAGATCTCACAGCTTTTTCCTGGCAAACCTAGGTTTCAGTCTAGGCAGGATGATTCTGTAGTAGTAAGTTCTCTTAACCGCAGTTCTAAATTTGACTAACTGATTGTATTTATTACAGGTAAGCATTACTACAAAAGCACGTTTAATGCATTCACTAATTAAAATTCTTTTTTTCAATTGTGCTTATGCTGTTTTCCTTACACTATAATTTATTTTCTATTTTTAAACTTATTTTTTAAGATTTCCAAAGAATACATGAGCTTGCTCTTATTCTTCTAACAGAATCAAACAATGCAGAGGCAGAAATACTATTTATAACCAACCATCTACTGACCGTAGCTCCTGAGGATGTGATTTTCAATGAGGAGTTCCCTATCTGAATTATTCTCTATTCCAAGTGAGTCAAGGGCCATGATCGTTGAATCTTAGTGATCAGCTGTGAATAAATGGTGAGACCCTGAGGAGACATGGATGCCCGGAATTTTAAGGAAAAATCCAGGGGGAAAGCAGCCCTTAGTATTAAGAATAAATGCATATAACTGCAGTGAGGAGTCCATCTTTTAAAGGAGATAACATGCCCATGCAGGCATCGTCTGAATTTTTGCAAGCTCAAGTGCAAGCTGCTCACCCCTCAGAAATCCTTTTACAGACTCTGAGACTAGCCCAGCCTTCTGAATTAGACTCCTCTAACTAGCCCAGGTAAACGTCCTCCTTCAGTCTCCTTTATGTGATCTCTCCTTTATTGTGCAAATTCAACTTTGGTCACTTGCACATGCTTCTTTAACAAAAGTGACTTATTTTTAAGCGTGTCATCGTGGATCTCAGCTTCAAGGTCTTCCTGGAGTTTAGCTGAGATGACTTTGTTATTTGCAAATCCAGGTTGACTCCTGTACTCTCATCTGATGCTAATGCCCTTTACTTCTCATTCAAAGTTTCAGAGTATCTTCTCTCAGCAAACAGAGAAGGCACGGACGAGGCGGCATTCCCTTCTCTAGTGCCACATTTCAACTTGATCTTTTCACTCTCTCTGTCAAATTCAAATGTCACTCCACTATTCATGTGTATGGGGAGGATTCTAATATACACCACTTTGGCTTCTTTTAAAATTGCTTCAATTTCTCTGAAGTCAAAGGCCTTTTCAACCTTTGGAAATTATCTATGGAATCCACTATCATGACGTACTCAGTACACAATACAGATACTGCTGAGGGTTTCTGAGAGAAGAAAAATACAAAAAAAAAAAAAATGCAAATAAAGGTTTAATAAGAAAAAACAAACAAACAAAAATTAAAGAAGGATTTAGCTGTGGACTTTTTCATGAAGAATTCTAACTTATGTAAGGCCTTTGCATATTGGCTCCTTCCTTGTAGAGGTAAATGCTCACAGTTAATTTTAACTGATGTCTTCTCCAGCAAACATTAATGATTAGTTCCCTGACAATACCAGCAGAAAGTTTAATAAATTTAGCCCTTGTAACTTAGTGAGTTTTTAAATATGAGAATTTGGTAATTACCTCCTGATTTTTTCCCAAATAAAAATCTGATGTAGTATGCCTCTGTATAATTCAGCTAAAAATGTAAAACCATGTTTTTGAAGAGTCTTCCCACACTGATATGGGAAAAACTCAAAATACTAAATGAATAAAAAGGGCAGAGTCCAATACTGTATGTACACTGTCGGCTCAATTTTGTCAATAGGGATGAATGAATAGATACAGATAGAATGAATACATTTGACAGAAAACAGTTAAACAAAATGGTCTTTCTGGGAACTGATGTGGCTCCTTTGGAAGTGGTTTTGGGAGCAGAGAGTCATCAAGTCAAAGATTTGGGATTATTGGTTTAGAGCTAACAAAGGCTACAGGTTGTCATCGCTTCTCGGGCCACATCTTCGTGATGAGCAGAATGGAGACACCAAGCTTGCTCAGATGTGTCCTCTGATTACACTGCTGTTTACAGCCTTTTTTTTGGTGCCTAATCAAGCTTGTGAATAAAACTGATAGTCGTCTATGAGTTTTATTCCCACCATCTTTGTGCTCATTCCCAGTCTTCTAGGACCAAGGATAACATGGTTAACTGTGGTTATCTTCAGGTGGGGAGAGGAAAAGGATTCCCTTAATAGTTTTATACATCTTCTACAATGAGTATGTACTGCTTTTACAATTAAAATGTCATAAAGTAAAATAGAAGATTGCATGAATTTCCAAAAAGGTTCAAGGAGGTTGACACATCCTATGTGTTTAACTTCCTAAAAGAGTGAATGCTCTAAGCCTTCAGGACAAGTATAGAGAGAGAATGAAGGAATGGACCCTGGCTGTGCCACTGCCCGCGTATGTAAGCTCCTTTGCAACTCACACTTCTCTTATATAAAATAACTGGGTTTCTATATACTATGAAGTCCCCCTCTTTGCAAATTCTCCATCCTCAGTTAACTCTGACAGTCCCTGGTCAATAACGTATTTTTCAGGAATTGGCCTGTATCCTTCCCTGTTTCCCACCCCCCTCATCACCTCTGCACCCTCACCTGAAGCTGTGTATTTTGGCAACTCATCTAGTGCTGCTTCCAACTGCCCGAGGTACACATCTCTTGCAGGATATGGTTTGGAGACTGGGAATTAAAACTTTTCAATGTATACTGTTTTCCAAAGAGCAGCATCTCCTTTCACTCTTAGTGCCATGTGCTAATTTGACTAGGATGTATTTGGAAAGAGGCCACCGTCTGATGTTATATCTATTTGGCCCACATCTCTTGATACCACACCTCTCCTCTAATTGCTCCATTCATACTGTGAGTTTCCCAAGCTTCCCTTGAGGAAAGCTCCCTGGAATTTCAGAAGAGCAGCATGATGCCAGATTGTATAGATTGGAACATTTTCAATTCATGAGATTTAACTGGCAATATTAAAGAATTAATTATAATGAAAATGCAAAGAAACAGAATCTTCAGTGAATTCCATCTGGGAGCAGTCTTTTCTTAGGCCTCAGACAATTTTTTGAACCAACTTAGCCTCCTGCTTTCTCTTTTTCTTCGTGTAAAGCGAAATACCAAATACTATGTGCTGTTAGATCTAAAAATTTGACAGAGACTATCACCAAATTTCAACTTGTTCTCAAAATCATTGATTACCCCACAAAGGTGGCTACATATCTAGCCTACATTCCAAAGGTACACGGACATATCTCCCCCAACGGACTGACATATCTTAACTACTCTGAGATGTTATTACATACACATAAAAGGGTTGAATGTGACTCAATAGGAAACCACTAACGAGTTACACATCTTTTATTAAGTTAAAATAGCTATTAATCTAAGTGGAAAGAATCCATTTCCATTTACCACCGTGAAGAAAGAGAAAGACCAGTGCATTCATGCTCTGCCAAACCAAATTCTTTGCTGTTTCCCTGAATGATTTTTCAGGTACACTGGCTCATCTCTCATGTTTCGAAACAATGATGAAGTTGTTGCCAGGAAAACAGCTTCCGCGTGTCATATATGGATTAGCCTCCTCCTTGCCCTGCAAGTTCACTGTCAATCATTTTAATGTCCCAGCCTCACATACATTTCGCAGTGTGTATTTTGATGTCAACGCACAGTATGGCAGAATAAGGGAAAAAAGCGACCAGGGAATTGACACCCAGTTCATGCCAAAGCACCCCAACATACGGCCAAGTCAACAAATAAACAAAACTAACGCAGAAATGAGGAAGTGCATTACTTACATGATTCATTTGCATAAGGTATAATCAAAAAGAATGGGAAGACTCATAAAGGATATGATACAGGTTAACTTGATAATTTTACTGTATTAGTGTATAAAAGTCTCATAAAATGATCACACCTCATCTACTATAAACAGGTTAACAGTTCACTCCAAATGATTTTTGATTTCCTATGTTTCCTATGTCTCATGATTTCTGTGATTGAAGAAAAAAGGCACTAAAGTACCCAAAACTGCACTTACTGTCTGTAGTACAGACTGGGTATATTTGTTGACATGGACAATAAAGGTAGACACCAAATAGGACAGATGACAAACCTGAGCCTCGAGAAAGGACTTGGATAATCTCTTATCCATAGAAAATGGCTGTGCACTGCTGTTGGCTTTCTCAGCTCCGTAAGGCCTTTCTACCCACAGTACTGATCTTTGTTTGAGCTGATACCATAAGATGTCACTTTGGCTTCCTTTTGCCCTGTGGCATATTCTTAATGGACATGACAGGTGTTGCTAACCATAACAACAATAATAAATGTCTCAGTGAACAAGAGAGTTATACCCTGATATAAACTCAATTACACAGGTTTAGACTTGATTACTTAGATGCATCAATAGTTAAAACTGGCATCATTGAGACCTTCCTCAGCATCCAATGGTAATACTGTGCTCTTCTGGGTTATCAGAGCTACTACACAAAAATTATTGATATTGTACATAAATGAGAACAGTGAATATGGCTATACCTAAATAAAATAAAAAATAAAAATAAAATATATTTATATGGAGATGTTTGTGAAAACATTCCTACAAAATTATTTAAAATAATATAATGCATGTTAAAACAATCTATGAAAACACAGTTGAGAAATATTTTTGATCAAAAGTCTCTGTTTCCTTGCAATTTCTCCCAAAGAAGCCTATTAAAGGAGTTACTCCTTTTGAGATAGACAGGAAACTGAGAAGAATCTATGCCAGGGGAAAACAACCAATCAAAAGAAATAATGCATTCATCTGCCATGGTTCTGTTTTCTCTGCCATATTTCTTTTTCTCACAATGACTCAAAGTATAATACAAATCCTCAAATACAGGAAAATACGTACATGAGAAATAGTCATACACAAATTTTCTATTATGTAGAAATCCCGTCTTTTACTGGGCCTCCAACGCTTTCATTATAATAAAATAAGAGTATAGTTTCAGCTCATGAGGACATAGATTTAAACAGTGTAGATCCCAAGTAAGACAAAATAAAAAAATAAGTCATGTTGAAGATAATAAAGCTGGTAAGTAGAAGAAGTGGAGACCAGATCTTCCAATTTATTCTGGAAAAGTCTTTGATCTGATACACTTAACTGACCAATCATTAACCAGATAACCTAGAACTAGGTATGCTGAATGCCTATGATATGTATGTTGGGTCATTTAATAACTAGATTAAATGAGTTCTAGCATTAATAAAGAATGAGCAGTGAATCATAGAGAGGAGGGGCTTTTCAAACTTTGGTTGTGTCTTCATTTATTACTATGGACCCTCTCAAGATGGGGTGGCTCCAATTGGTTAGGCACCTACATATGTCTTTCTTGGTTCTCTTTATTCCCAATACATGGAATTTTGATACAGGAACCTGTCTCCAGTTCTTTTATATCACCACCCACCAGTAAACAAGATTAGAGATGAAAAAGGTCAAGAAAGACTGTTTTACCTTATCTGAAATGTCACATCTAAAGTTTAGGATGTTTGAGACTCATCACAGGATTCAGTGTTGGACAGTATGACTATAAAAAAGACTGGCCACCAGACAAATTGCCTCTCCTTTGGGGACCCTCAGCCTCCTCATCCCTGTGCACTGGCCTGCCATATGGTGATGAGTTTTCTGGTAAGGCAAAATAAATTGGTAGGAGACAACGTGGTTACTGTAATTCCAGTTTATAAAAATTCTTTAGTTAAATGGCTCTGAAAGGCAAGAAATAAGACTTGTCCTAACTCCATGGCATGGAGGTATACCATATGGCCAATAACATTCTCCAATAATCTGCCAGCCAAAAGACTTCTGTCTTCATTTCCATTATGCTAAGGCCCTAAGGACCACATGCATGGTAGAAGGTGGGGAATATAATAAAATTACTAACATTTCTATGGTAATGTTTGGAAAAGGCTGGTACCCAAACTAAATGTTGAAAAAAAAACAAAGAACGGATGTTGCATTGACTTTAATTATTAGCGTTGAACTGAGAAATGAACCATATTTAAAGAGTTTAGAAGACATGCATTCAAGCAAACCAACATTGATAAGTGACACCATTTTTGTTGTTGTTCAATACTCAGGACTGCTCTTTATAGCTTTCTTATAAAATGTCCACTTTCTGCTGTATACAACATTAGTCGATGTATGTTAACACGAGGAAACAATAGTTTCAAGAATCTTTTAAACTCAGTGAAAATCACTGTTTCTTGGTGAGCATTTCATTAATGTGCATCCATTTTATCAAGTGAGAGTTGTTCAGTTATAATTAGTTCTTGGGGCTTCTGTCCTCTCTACTTAAAAAACAAAAATTAAAAGCCTTTAAAAGTGTTCTATTTACCCATAACTTCTAGCTGTATTAAACAGATAATGCCTCCCCATCTTCTAACATACAGTAAAAATACCATAAAGTTTTGCAATTAGTTTAAAAGTCAAAAACTCAGCAAGAAGTCTGGTTTTTTTTCCTCTCAACTATCCATTAATGAAGGTTTCCACATTAATTGCCTTTTCATTAAAAATTCTTTAAAACCCTTTCTTAACATTCTATACAAAATCAAATTAGCTACTAAGCTGTGGAACAATCTCTGTAATTCTGTTGTGGGCCGCCTTGCACACCATTTGGATTGGTGAGATTCAGGAACAAATGTGTGCCTTTCAGATACTCCAGAAGACTGACTGTAAATTTTTTTGCATTACTATGGCGCTCCTTTATTCAAGCCTTCTCTGAAAAGAGTCATATTAGGCAGAATCCTATTATCATGAGCACTGATTAAAAAAAAAGAAAATGCAGCCCACAGTGTAGCAGAGCTATCCGTGCTCATGCCTCCAACATCTTGACTGTGAAAACAGTGTTTTTGTTCATTCCTTTCTACCAGGATGAGAGCTTACTATGCACAAGGCACTAGTCATCTATCACTCTTCTTACTCTAGACGATGGGTTCATATCTTCATCTATGACTCAACTCTTTGTAAATCCTTGGGCAAGTTACTGATTGAGCGACGTATTTCTCTTCTCAAAAATGGAGCTGTGTACTGTACAAGCTCATTGGATTATCAACAAGGCCATGAACGTAGTTCCGTGTAAGACCCCGTGCTAGCTTTCCTGGGAAAAGCAAAGATAATGCTTGCACTCAAAATGCTACAGTCAAGATAGGAAAGAAACGAGATGTGTCAATGTCTACAAAGGAAGTAGAGAGAACCATGGGTCTTAAATGATATCTAGAAAGGGTGCTAAGAAGGGTTTCCTAAGGAAAGGATAAGGGTGAAAAAAGGACAGAAATAAATACCCATCGGGTGCCTTCTGTGGGTCAAGCCCTCTGCTGGGTACTTATAAATAATTTCATATCAAAGAAGAGGTCAGGTTGTCCATGAAAGCCCTACAAAAGTGGCCACAGAGAATTGGATGCCTTGAAGATGAATCAGATTTGAACATTTCCATATGGATGTGGTTTAAGAGTGCAGACTTTGGAGATAAACAAGGATTTGAATTCTTGTTCTACACTGGGCAATTAATTTCATCACTCCAAGCCTCAGTTTTCTCACAGGAAAATAAAAATGTTAATATCTATCCCTCCAGGTTTTTTCAAGTTTTCTGACTTCACTGAGATAATTCATGCATATCTTAAGCCTGAGCCCGGCACATTCTCAGTAATTTTTACCTAGTAAAAGTGAGCGGAACATGAGAGTCAGGTCTTCATATTTGTTGAATTTCATTTCAATACATTATTTTGAATATTAATTAAAATTCTTATAAAGGCAGTCCATTCCTATGCCATAGCAAAATATTAATTTTGCATAGGAATTTTGCATAGAAATTTATTGTCAAAAACAAATAATTACGATAACTCCAAATCTTTGTTCCTTCCCCCACCCTCTCTCCTAGATTCAGGATCCATATTGACAACGCATCTGTCTACTGAATCAGTCTTTTGAATAGCTCTTATATTCAAAATCAAATATATCTGCTTCACTAACATCACTTTGCAGGGTGATTTTCCCCCCCACTTTTTATCTCTATCAATGGTCTCATTTTCTATGCAGCTTTGCAGTTATTCCCAAATTCTCTCATACCCTCGTCTGTCACAGTTGATCTCTCACTGATTAGACCTGAAAAATGTCTTTTATATCAATCCCCTTCCCACCTTCTTTATTTATCTCTATTGCCTCAGAGCCAGCTTAGGCTTTCCCTGTCTCTCCCCTGGAGAACAGCAGTAATATATTAACATACACCCTGCCCATTGGTCTCTTCCCTGCTCTAATCCTGCTTCACACCTACCACCAAGGTTAGTTTTCTGAAATACAAGTTGAATCATGACAGCCACCAGCTTTGAACATTTTCAATAGCTCCCCAGGATTTCCAGAATCAAATCAAAATTCCTTAGTATATAAGGTGCTTTATGACTCCAAATTATTTTTCTAGATTTATTTCCCAATAAATTAAGCCCTTCCCCGTGGCAATATAAGTAATTAACAGTATATTCACGATGCCACCGATCTTCATTTTCCCCTGCCGTTCCTGCCTTTTATTTCCTTCTTATTCCTGAGGAGATATAGTTCAAATGTCACCTGTTCCTTAGACAATCTCCCTGCCCATCAGTAGATATCGGTCCTTCTTTTGGGTCCACCACTGCGTGACCTTCTGAATATCCATTAACTTTTCCAAAAAATGGAAATAAATGATTCCAGTCCATAATAGAGGACAGTTTGAGAACCAAATGGAACGATGTTGAATTAATACTAGAAAACTATAAATCAATATAGAAATAGTGCTAGGCGGAGAGCCAAGAGCTTTACAGACATTATCTCATTCAATGCTTAAATATTAAGCAGCTACCATGAGTGAGAAAGCATGTTCTTATTGAAAAAAAGAACAAGAGAAAAAGGCAAAAAGACCTTCCCATTCATCCCGTCTTTTATTTGTAGTATAATACTTGCCCCTTCTCAAAGCTGCTTCCACACATATTACTTCTTTGATCACTTCTCTAAAAATTATATTTTACCCTATCTGAACAATACTTCATTACGTGAATTTAACTTGTCTGCTGTATAGCACTGCAGGCTGTTAACCAGAGATCTAAAATTATGTTAAACTAGGTGGGGCATAAGAGTCACATTTGAAGGGTTAAACTGTATTAATTAATTATGTAAGTTAAAATTTCTCAGGAGCCTTGCGGCAAAGGACCAATTCACAGAGCAGGAGGAGAATGAAATAAAAAGGAACCTAATTAGGCATGTAATTAACTCTTTCAGTGATGTGGTGATAACACGGTACAAGAAAAGTGTTATGAAATGTTATGAAAGGACCATCCTGGTATCACTTGAGCATTTTCAAGAATACAACGAACACTGGGATGAAAACTTAGCCGTTTAAGCCAAAAATTACAGACTCATTTAAACTGCATTAGTATGCTACAAACATTTACTGACCCTCCACAACGGAGTCTACGTTTTTGCTAACACAGTTTATCTATATACCTTGAAATACAGTGTCTGACAAAACACATTTTCTCCATAGTTTTTGAGAGACAGCAAATCTAAAATAATTCAAAGGAAAAATGCACTTTGTGGAAGTAGCTTATTTCATTCTGGAGACTAAATGCATTTGCAGAAAGGATTACATTTTGTTTGGCAATTTATTTTATTGACAAAACATATTTCATCACATATTCCATCACATTCAGTAGACAAATGCATGTTGTCAAATACCCTGTTTCCTGCTTTTGATGAAAACCACATATTTTTCAGATTCCATATTTTTTTAAATGGTGGAGTTCTACAGATAAACTCCAATTGCTCTAAATTGTCCAGAGGTGTCTAGATTTGGATTCTATCCAAGGTCTATTACTTCATCTTCCAATATGATGTAGATTAACCTCATAGAACATATTTATGTCCATCTTCACCCATAAAACATCAAAATTCAGTTTACATTGTAATCATTATCATAGGATCCTAAGGTCTAAACATAAAACTCAAACGGTTCCCACACACTCACCAGCTGCTAAAATGCAATTACCCTTTACAAAGTAACGTACATACAAAGTAAATATTTAATCTAACCTATTTGTACATCTGTTTAACACTGGTAATTCAATTATTGTCTGTCCTTTCCATATTTGCCCTCACGCCTGGTATATGTATTAAATTTTAAATAAGTTCTTAGAGGTCAAGAAGCAGGTTTGTGTAATTTGTTCTGAAGAGCTCAGCATGGCACTTCATGAAAACAGGTGCTTAATAAAGTTGTGGTTGTGGTACAGTTGTAATGACCTTTACCAGCCAAAGTCTTTTACTGCCAAAACATTTTTCCTTTTTTCATGTCAACAGTCATTTAATGAGCACTCACCATGTGGCAAGGACTGAAAATATTTCAAGGGATGTAGAGTCTGACAATCAAGGGGTCCCTGCCCTCAAGGGGTTTACAATCTAGTAGGGAGAGTAGTCACAGAGATACAGAATTATAACACAGGGCAAGCCAAGCAAGATGGAGTCTGTACAGAATCCACACCGTGTACAAAGGCTGAAGGGATTTATACTGTGACCTGGAGGAAAACTGGATGAGTTTCACGAATTGACATGAGTGGGGTTTTAAGAATAAACAGAAGTCTGCAAGTGGATACAGTGAAGAAAGTCATTTCAGAAAGGGGAAAACGTGCTATGCTACACAGCAAGAATGTGTGTATATGTATGTATGTATGTGTGTGTGTGTATGTGTGTATGTGTATGTGTGTGTGTGTGTGTGTGTGTGTGTGTGTATGTGTATGTGTCTGTGTGATGCAAACCCATCATTCTATCAATATTACCATAGTGTAAATTACAGGAAATGACGCTGAAGAGGTTGCCATGGTCCTGAAGGGGCTTTATGCCAAGTATCTTGGGAAACCTTGTAGAAGTCTTGGGAAAAGAACTGATAATTCAAAGTGGTCAGATCTGCATGGAGTGTGGATGGGATGGGTGTACAGAAATACTTAATAAAGAACAGTGACAAATTACAAGTCTGTTGAGTTACTCTAAGAAACATGTAGAGGGTATAAACAAAGGTAATAGCACTATGAATAGGGAGATTGCAAGGAATCTAGAGATGATTATGATGTGAAATGAGTAGGACTGTACATAGACAGATCAGAAGGAAAATGACTCCTGGGCTTCTGCTATGAGTGACCACTATTTAAAAAGTAGATATTTACAGCTTTTCAAAGTCTGCAAATTCAATGTGTAGATAGACTGAGTTCAAGAAATCTCCTAAAACCCTATTCATGCTTTCACTCACCCATTTCTGTAAGGTCTACTTATAGAATGAGGACTTACGTGTAAAGCTGATCCTCTAAGTCAGAAACCACAGCATATTGTAAAAGTACAGCCTACTGAGAGATACATGTGCTCCTCAGCTTCTCAGAACAAAAAAATTCCCTACCCAAATCCAAAAATAATTCAAAAAGCAGTTTTATGAATAGAAACAGAAGTGGACTGTGAGTCAAAGGACCTGGTCCCAGGACAAGCTCTGATATACCATGGGTCTAAGTAGGACTGCAACCTCTACAAGACTCAGACACATCCGCTGGACATGGGGTAGCCACCTGTCCTATATAGCTAACTCAGTCTCACAGTGAATACCAAATATTATAGTTGTATGTCAAATATAGAAAAGCGAAGAGCCTGTCAGATATATGGCAATATAATCATAAAGTATTGATATTGTTGTGTAAGATATGTCAACTTTTACAGCACCTATTTCTGACTCTAGCAATTCCAATCTAATGCCTTTACTGACCCTGAGTAGCATTCATTATTTCCAGCAATATTTGAATGTAGAGGTTTTTATCCCACTTCCAATCTTATTGGCTGGAAACAATTTGTACCACTTCCTAGTCTTTCAGTCCTTATATTTAATTGGTTGTATAAGCTCTGCCACTTATTTCTCATAAATTTCTCTAAATTCACCACTACTCTGTGGTAAATCACCATTGCCACCTGTCTATTATTCTCTTGAGTAAATTAAATAGCATCTCAGCTATTTTCATTTATTCTGGTTGCCTCTACTCCAGGCAAACAAGTCTCCATATTGTTCTTAGAGTAACCTTCCACTGGACTATTAAATCAAATGCCCCCGACGCTTCCATCTCCAAAAGAACCCTTCTGACACCTTCGACCATCTTCCTCCTCAGCTTCTCTTCTTTCTTGTTTGCTCCTCATCCAGGCACTCGCCAATTCTTTTCTCACTGTTATCACTGTTCCCATGGTTACCTCCACACTAACTGCCTGCCTCTCCTCTTCTAGTCTGCTTATCTAAATCTCACACACCTGACCAGGCTCAGTAACAACCTTATCTCCTCACAAAACTTCACAAAGTCTAAAGCCACCCTGCCTCAGCGTGACCTAGTCTCTGAACTCATGCACCTGTACTAGACTGGACCACATTTAGCCGGCAGATACATCACCTATCCAGACAGTTAGGCACAAAGGCGTCACATCCTTTTACTTCACTTACTGTGTGACTATTATTTCACCTCCCTGTGCCTTAGTTCTTTCATCTACAAAATGGGAAATGCAATAACACCAAACTCAGGGTCCTGCAGAGGATTATATAAGCATTCGGTTACAAAATCTGGCATACAGCAAGCGATAGTGGGAACTTTCATTAGCTGATTATTGTCAGACATAGCAGTAGCATCTCTTTTATTGACCTCTGTTTTAGTCAATACTGTATCATTAGATGTTGGTAAGACTGAATCAACCTCAGTGGTATAAAACAGCATCCGATTCTGTGCGTCAAGGTTTCAGACAGGGCATATGGGATGGAATGATCTGTTTATAATGTCTGGGGCCCCCACTAGGAAGACTGACAAGCCTGGAGTCTGAAAACATCTCCACTAAATCTGCTTCTTTGGCGGAGATGACCCAAACGCTGGAGTCAGAGCACTTACACAGGGCCCTTTCATGTGGCCTGATGTCTCACAGCATGGCAGCCAGTTCCCAAGAGGGTGTTCCTCGAGACAGGGAGTGTCTGGAGAATAAGTGTTTCAAAAAATCCAGGAAAAAGCCACCTGACCTTTTCTGACCTGGCATCAGAAGTCCGCTGGTTACAAGTGAGTCTCTCAGACCAGTCCCAACATAGGGAATGCGAAATAGACTTCACCTGTTGCTGAGGGAACGGCAAGGCCACATTGCAAAAGAACTTGTGGGATGAGAGATATTACTGTTGCTTTTGTCTTTGGAAAATACAATCTCCCAGCGAACTGCGACTGTGCAAAATTCATTACTTCTTCGCAACCCAATGTGGTCCTAAACAGCAGTGGAACCCTGCCTGGCATGTACTTGATATTCTATAACTAACTACTGAATAAACAAATAAACACGTTTAGATTAGTTTCATATTAGTCTTCTTCCCTGAACTAGACTTCAGGTTTCTTGAAGACAGGAACTTACTATACTCTCTCTATACAAAATAAAGCCACAAAAGTTACTGGAATTAAGGTAGATCAATTATAACACTGCTGATTAGTTTGGAACATATTATAATGTAAATCTTGAATTCATTAACTGCAAAACAAAGACATTCAAAACTATAAGCAAAGAGACACAATCTCTACATGTTGGTTACAGCATCCATAAATTTTACTTATTTTTATATTGCTAGGACAATATATTTGAAAAATGATGCAAATGATACCTAACAATATATCTCCAGAACTGTAGCATTACTTCCCTCAATGCATACTAATTAAAGATGAATAACTGCAATTAATGCCGTTCTAATCCTTTCCTACTTGTGTTGAATTTGTGTCACCTTGTAGTATTTAGATCGTGTTCTATTTGCTGTGATTCAGATTCTGAGTCATCAAAATGTTTGAAATAGGTCTGAAAATAGTCTGAATTAATTTTCTGGATTGCTGTTTAGAACAGATATACAAGGGAAGCATTTTATAATTTTAAAGGAAAAACTCACTTTGTTGCCAAAAAAACAAAACTAAACAAAAAAAACAACACACACTGAGAAGTTGCTTCTCAGGCCCCAGGTATGATGAAATACTGTGGTAGGAGCAAAGGAGATGGAAGAAAGATGCTTTACTCAGGTGGGAAAAAGGGAAACTACTTAACTATGAAAGCCAAAGGAGCAGAGGCTTCAATGCATTTATGAAGAGCAATTTGGAGAACCTTCATCGTCTTCCAAATTGTGGCCTCAATAAAGATGAAAGTGGTCTACCAGCAAGGAGAACAATGTTGAGGGAGAGATGGCGTCTTTGGAGACAGTCACAAAGACTGGTGCTAACATGGTAATTGGAGACACATGGGGAACAACAGCAGGTCTCCTGGGACCAGAAGAGAGAACAGCATCACTGACTCACATCACTCAGGTGCCCCTGGCACCTAAACAGCCAGAATCATTCACAAACCACCTCCATCTGTGCCTTCCCTCTTTCAAGTTCCTGCTAGATGAACAGAGGGAAAACACGGTCACTTGCTCAGACTGGCTGTCTAATAGCTATAATTAAAGCCATCTAATTGCCAAAAACTCAGTGTGTGAGAACTTGGACGAAAACGTCCACAATGAAAGCACAAGGCCATCTTTACACCGAGAAAGGTGAAGGGCACGTTTTAAATTGCCAGAACCAGAGAGCCTCCCGTGTGTAGGTGTGAGGGGTGAAGGGCTGCTCGCGGGTTTTGGCCATGGGCCTTCGCAAAGGTGAAGCCACTGAGGCTGAGGAAGCGCGAGGAAATCTGTGCTGTGGATCAGCCAGTGAACCATATAGCGGGGCTCTCTCTGCGCTGGTCCCTGAGGTGGCCTTCTATTGGCTGTAGCCTCGGGCATCTTTCATGACACCCACTGAAATGAATAGCCTGGTCCAGAAAACCAATCACTTTTATTTGTCATCGTTTAAAGTTCCTTCTGAGAGAGAGAGATGCCGAGGGAGATATTTCTATGCTTCAAAAACCTACGAGGCTTCTGTTGTTACTGATAGTCTGTAAGTGTGTCATACAGTAGGTAAGCCTGCACAGAATTTGACAGTACTACTATTTTTAATAAAGCAGTAACAACTATACTTGTACAATAACAAGTATAATTAAGACTTCATGGCACAGCTGATGTTTGCCAAGCGCTGTGCAAACTGCTCCACGGGGACTGTCTCACTGAAGTCCCCAAACAACCATAGATGATGCTACCACTGTAGCCCCCATTTTACAGGTGAGGACCTGCGAGGTCGGGTAACAGGATCAACATCGAACACCAGTGAAGGGTAGAGTTGGGGGTACAAAGCCAGGAGATCAGTCACCACAGCCCACACTCTGAAGAGTTTTACATTAATAAAGTTGATTTATGTCCAAGGAATTTCTCACAAATAAATTTTAGACAATGTAGGAAGTAGCAGATTCCTGGGCCCGAGGCCCTGACTTCCAGGGTGGGGTGCTAACGCCACAGGTTGGTGTGAGCCTAGAATTCTGGATTGTAACTAGCACCCCAGGCAATGCTAATGCAGAGGGACTCCCGCAGATGTGGTGAGAGAAGTATCACCATTACGTGTTCTTAGTTGACAGAAGAATGAAAAAGTCATGCTCATCAATGTACTTCTGTTTTCGATCAATCTGCATCACTTCGGTTCATATCAACTGATAGAAGGACCACCCCATGCACGGACACTGGGTTTTAGGAACTCTAGACCAAATGCTTCTAAAACTGACCATTTCCTCCTGAAGGGGCTCCCCTTTTCTCAATGTGTTCTCAAGTTTTCTGTTTTTATCTCAAATACAGTCTCCCTTGGGTTTTAACATGCATTGAACAGCTGCTAATCTGTTCTCTAATAAGAAAACAGGCAGACACAACAGGGATGACAAGCTCTGAGATGCAGGAGAGCAAGGCTGGAGTGGCCAATGGACGTAAGAGCTAGTTGATGCACTGTCAGGGTGCGTGGCCCAAACCTGGAACCTCGAATCCCGAATTTCAATGCTTTCTTGAAATATTAAGTTTAAAGAGGCCTAAGACTTATTGACCATTCAAAAGCAACTCTCCTTTATCACCAATACATTAAGTGGAAAACCCAATTAGAAGCAAGGAGCGAAGAAAGGACTGACTGTATGATTACCCCCATTCTCTTCTGTTAACACGTTATTTGTGTGACTTGTGCTTAAATGTCACAGGATCCATCAGCTCAAACATTCCTACTTTCACTTGTTATTTATCACGATTCTTGGTGTTTTTAAAATAATGCATTGGAGCAGAATAAGGTAACTCTGTATTCATTTCCCAGATGATGACCACATAAAATATATTTCAGCATAATTAATTTTCTTGGAATAGAATTCTATGACTCAGAGAATTTTTAAGAAGAAAAAAATTGTTGGCATGATATCATTTTTATAAGTAACATCATTCAAATATTGTTGTCACTGTAATGACAACACCAATGAGAATTAGAAATAATTTACAGAAAGGCTCTCCATGAGAAAAAAAAAAAAGAGTACATAGTCACCCAGAAAAGCAAGAAAATAGGAGTAGTCGTGGGCTATATTTACTGAGCACTTATTATATGTCAGGCCCTTTTCCAAGTTTGTTATGTGAGAAACGTGTATTTTTATTTATCATGTTTCTCACATAACAGGGTCTTCCTCCCCTCTCCCCCCATGAAATACCAATGATAGGACTTGCATTAAAAATAAATTTAATTTGACTCTACTTTGTAGTAAATATATAAGCCTTCGGCATCATTGTCTTCCTACCAAAAAGCAGTGTCCAATTCACTGATGTTGGATCTTAAGCACATGGAAGTGCAAACAATGGACTGTGACTAATGCACCGAAATACACAAAATGGACCCTAACAACCACCATTTCTTGTGTATGCTACCTGCAGGCGAATGCCATAGTATGATACACTGCCTTCCACACCTGACTATCTCTACACTGGTGATTACATTCCTGGAGCAAAGTGAGGCTGGAGGGATTGCATACCTTCATTATCCATTAACAGCACGCTACCTTTGCATATTTACCTTGGTACCAATTAAATACGTGTTATGGCAGAATCAGTAAGGAAGACCATCTTGGCCAAGGCACCATTTGCCCTTGGTTTCTCTGCAGTCTTTTATAAGTAACATCCTGAATGTCTAACACATCAACCCACACAGAACGCACTACATCAAATCATCTTTAAAAGAAGCAAATGACGCCCATCCATTTACCTCAGTCGGCCACCGGACCAGCACAGGCAAACACCCACCATTGACAAGCCAATGCCTTGAGCATTTGACTTTCTCGAAAAAAAAGGCATTCGTTAGCATTTAGATGGATGACAGGGCAGCAGACAGTGAAGTCTGAACCCGGCAGAAAGGCATCCGGCATTCTCTCGAGTGTGTAAGCCTTCATGACTGGCTGACTAGATCCCGGACAAAAACGACGCTGAGTGCAAGATAAAGAATAAACCAAACACTTGCAGCAGTTTTACCAAACTCAGACTGCAAAGTGTTTGGGCCACAAGATCCTCCCCCTTTAAAATTGCTAGGCTGCAGTGAGGTAGAATTTACTTGCCTCTCCTCTCTGTGTTATTCTTTTTTCTAAATCATTTAGAAAATGCATTCTCATTACTGCCATCTATTTCTCTTTACTCCTCTACTAGATAGTATAAACAAAAATTCAGTGTAGAATAGCTAGGAAATGCTGTCTGTGTTCAGAAAACACAGACCGTTCTGGGATGGATTAATTATAGGCTTTAAGCTTTACAAAAAGGTAGAAATTGAGCTGCGGCTGGTAAGGCCTGTAGACCTTGGATGAGTAAAACAGAGGAGAAAACAAAATCTCACTAGGAAGTGGCTTTGAAATACAGTACCTGAGAAAGTCTGAAAGAGAGTGATCAGATCAGAAAGTATTTGGTAAGCAACTGATTGGAGACAGAAAAAAAAAAAAAAAAGGAACAATGACTGTTAAAAAGTGTTATGATCAGGGAGAGGCGAATGAGAACACAGGACAGATAAAAACCTGGAGGTGAATCTCCTGTAATTTTCTCAATGTTGATCTTTTTAAAAACAAATCAGAAAAGGCCACGAGGGAACTGTCTTGGAATTGCAATGTCCTGCATGTTGTTTTGGATGGTGGTTACATAGCTGTGTGCAATTGTCAACTCAATCGGAACACTTAAGATCTGTCCCTTTTATTCTATGAATTTAATATATTCTATTGTATTAACTGGACATTGTTTTTAAAATAACATTAAAACACGGAAAACAAAAAGTCAGATATCCTCTCCTTTAAATTCCTCCAGGGTCTCCCTGGTATGCTGAATTAAAAACAAACAAACAGAAAAATACACCACCTCAAACTCTTGGTTCCTACAACCTTACAGATTTTCCCTGCCTACCTCTCCACCTTCACCTCTAGTCAGTCTTCCCAGCCAAATCCTCCTCCAGCTTCTATTCACAAAGAAAGCCCTGACCACATTAGTCTTTGTACCTGGAGTTCTCTGCGTCTCCTAGAATGTCCATGTCCCAACTGCCCTGCTCTTCAGCAAAGCTGCCCATGGTTTCTTTCCATAAAATTACCTTCCTAAATGACCACCTCATCACCCTGTTTATTCCCATCATAAAATTTCTTGCAATCGATATTAATCCTGCATATTTATGTGTTTACTTACTTATCACCTGTCTCTTCCAGTAGAAAGTAAGCCTTGTGATTGAAAGGCACTGGACAGGGTCTAACTTAGGACCTGGCAGTTTATAAATGCTCAACAGATAGCTGTTTGTGAATTAATGTACATTGTGTACCATTTCTCACTATGTATCCCTATTGCAGTAGAAGTCCCTCCCAGGCAGGGACTATGTGTTTGACATCTCTACATCTTGGTTACCAAGCTCAGTACCTGACACATTAAAAGCCCACAAAATGTTTGCTGAATGTATAAATATGTTTAAATTTAAATCTAAATCTAATGTATCTTTGCCAGTACACTCTAAAAATATTTCATTTTTCCAGGAAATTCCTTTGCCCTGAAGAAATACAATGACTTATATAATTTAAATCACAGAAGCTGAGGTTTACAGGACTTTCCCGGCCTGCTGATTAGATGTGGCTTCCTAACTCAAAGGGGTAAGAAAATCAACCTAGAGTGTATTCAACCAGGTCCTCTTCAGGTGACCCATCCAAGTAGCACAATGCTTCATCAAGCCATTTCAAAATGATCAATTTTGCAAGACTTTTGTGATTTACTTTCAGTGGACCGTATAAACATATAAAAAATAGTGTTAGATTTTAGACAGTGGCAAGTGATGTAGCTTCTTGTGTCATTTCTTCCATAAGAATAGTAAAGAGCAAGGCAAAATTCAAACTACTGACTGGCATAACAATATGGGTGAATCTCCTGTCATTGAGTGAAAGAAACCAGATCCCACATCCCCAAAATAATATACACTGAATGACTCCATTCACACAAAATTCTAGAAAACCCAATAATATATACAGTGACAGTAAGTGAGACAGTGGTTTCCTGGGGGTGGGAGTAGAGATAGCATGGATTACCAAGGGCTGTGAAGAAAGTTTTGAGGTGATGGGATTAATTATGGTGATGGTTTCCTGGACGTATACATATGACAAAACTCATCAAATTGTACACTTCAAATCGGTATAGTTCACTGTACATCAATTATACCTCAAGAACGCTGTAATATATTTAAAAAAAATACACTAGAAAATTTCCACTTAGGATGATTTTTAAAACTTTAAATATGTCATCAAATTAGCAGCATTTTGAATTTTGTAATTACTTGGTATGTGCCAACAGCCTACTGCAATGCATTCCTTTCTTCCTGTCACCCGTTCCTTCTTATTCCCCTTCTGAAACTCCACACAGGCATCACCATTCCCTCCTCTTAGAAAGAGGTCAAAGGGCCCTTCTCATTTTTCACTGGGTGATTGAGCAATCCTTTGGCTGCGCTCTCCAAGAACCACTGACAGAAGACACCACAGCACGTTGAGGACCGTGAGTCCGTTTCTCCTAAGGGGAAGGATGATGAAAACCATCTTTTCATTCCAGGCCCTCACCACATATAGTGATAAATTCACTTGCATGTTGTGTTTCGGTATCCAAACCCTCTTCCTCCCACTCCAGACGCTGAAGGACTCCACCTGGTCCTTCATTCTACACCGGGTTGGTAAGACAAGGCACACAATTGAAGACTTGGGCAATTGACTGGCTTTGAGCAAGTGCTTTCCCTGTTTTCTCATCTATCAAATGAGAACAACAATAGGACCCATCACATAGAGCTGTTGTAGAAGTTCACGAACATGTATTAGCTACTAGAATATATTTTATTAGTCATATTAAACACACACACACACACTAACCTAAATCTAGAGCAGGCGTCAGAAAACTTTTTCTGGAAAGGGCCACACAATAAATATTTTAGGCTTTGTGGCCCAGGCCATCTCTGCCACAACTACTCAACTCTGCTGTTGAAGCACTAAAGCAGCCACAGACCATATGCAAACCAAGGGGTGCGCTGTGTTCCAATAAAAACCTCTTCTACGGACACTGAAATTTTAATTTTGTATACTTTACACATGTTGCCAAATATTTTTTCTTATTTTGATTTTTTCCCCAATCATTTAAAAATGTAAAAATAATTCTTAGCTCACAGACCATATAAAAATAGGCAGTGAGTCGATTTGGCCCACGGGCCATAGTTTCCCAACTCCCTTATGTAGGAAAAAAAAAGAGATAAATCCTATATATGGCCCTTGTTTGAGACAAATATTCATTTCAAGGCCTCCATCTGATGTTAAGTGACATGCTGATAGACAATATGCTAAAACTTGATCAACAAAGCCGTTACCATAACTATGAGATCCTCCAGAGTGTGCTGGAAATGCTGTATCAAGTGCCAAGATTTGCTTTACACTGAATTTTTTAAACTTTCGATAAAAAGTCACCAACAGCTATTCAAGTCTATTTCTACTTGGTCGTTAGAAAAAATTCTTTCTCCTTTCATTTTATTAGAGGCATCTTGAAAGGAAATTAACAGTTTGTCACCTTAACAGTGTGAAATTATGCAGACGAAAACTGTAATTTATAAAAGATACTGTCTTTTATTCATTTATATTCATAAGCATTTACTAGAAATATCTGTATTTAGAGGATTTAAAAAAAATACTTCAAAAATTGTAAAAATATCACTAAACTAAAAAGATTTGCCTAACTATATCTACAATTTTATGCTAAGATCTCGTCCAATTTCTAACCAGCAATGCCTTACTTACTTGTATAATGTACCAAACTACATATACCTATAGTTTGATGTGAAACAAATGCTATAGCAAGGTTAAAAACATGTTTTAGTTCCTCTGTTTCTTATCCGTGATGTAAGTATACCACAACATGCTATAATAAAAGCAAAAGTTTTCTTCAAATTGCCACTAAAATTGATCATTTAATATCCATTATAGTTCCGTTGGTAGTTATTCATGCGTATGTATATTTCATAAACATCCCAATTTTGAAACTAGATTCAGCATTTTTCACACTTCCCATTTGTAATCACCCCCCCATTTAAAAAATGAAAATAGGCTTGTGGGGTTAATACTGCAATGAGCTACTCCACATCTGGTTATCGGAGGCATATTTCCTGATTTTAAAAAATCACAAAAAGCTGCTTTTATATGCTTGGTTTCTCCTTCTGCTATTACCCATTTAACAGTAGTTTCACATACAGCCAGGCATATGCCAAACACAGGGCCAATAATAAAAAATACTGACTTAATATAATTTGCTTCCTTGGCTGCTGGGAAAGCAAAAAGCGTTGAAACACTGTTTTGTGTTTATTAGTAAAGCTATTGTAGAGGGTGATTGGGGTTTCATTATAAAAGGTCCACAAACAGTGTTAGCACAAATGCCAATATACATGTTAGAATTGAGTGCAATTTTAAGTATTTTCACTCACACGGTTTTGCAGAATCTACAACTCAAATAAGAAATATATTGTGTTTTAACACCACCACTGACTAGTACACTATTTGTCGCATTGATCTCCATTGTAAACGCTTCGAACCTTTCTACTTTCATGAAATGTAATGGGCAAATACATTCCCTGGAATCCTGAGGTATGATTAGTCACTAAGCAATCAGAAAAATCACAGCAAGGCATACTTCTGAAAGGAATTAGAAAGAGTAAAGATCACTTCTCTATTTGTGTTACATAGCAAATCACACAATACCTCATCGATGGTACTGTATATATTAGCTAACCACTATGGGCTAGCTGGAAGCTCATACATCAATGAAAAGATCTTTGTCAATTGCTGTATGCCTCATTATATCACTAAGATTTCTTGGCAACAATTAACAGTTACCCAATTCATAGAAATTGCCTTTATTATTTTTGAAGCAGCTACTTTCTTTGGCTTTAATGACTAAGAGAATAGAGACAGATGTCTCTGTTGCTAGGGAGACTGAATTAAAAAAAAAAAAAAAAAAACCTTTGAAACGAAGTAAATAAGCAACTACCATCTTTTTTTTAAAAAAGGAGAATTCTGTGAGTTTTGAATTAACTATTTGTTTTAAAAACAAACCAGCAGTAGCTCCACTTTTTAAAGGAAATACACTAGAATGGTTTATTACTGTTCTTCTCTGACAGTAATAAGTCATTAAAGAAAGAAAAGAAAAATAGGCCCACCTGTGCACTCAATATCAATTGAAGCTGATTATCAGGAACTGGTACTTTCTTTGTAGTGGTACCTGAATTCAACAGGAATTACCTTTTCACATCATCTGTCAATCCTCCATCACTAATGAGAAAGCAGCGCCTCCCTGAGTTAGAAACACCCAGGTCTTGCAGACGAGCATTGCCTGCTGAGTTCTTAGAGCTCATGCCCTCTCCTCACCTAGCTCCAATCTTACCTGCAGCCCCTTGGCCAGTACTCTAGGCTCTGGAAAACTAGTAAAGTGATCCAAGCCAAGAACAGCTTGGCAACTGGGCCTTACCCAAGCAATATTTTTCTTTAAAATCTCTCTATGCTCATCCCTTCTCTTCTGCCTTTAATCCCTGATGCTCGACATAACACACCTAATGCACTTGCATTTTCATATATCTTGGGCAGGCACACCCTGTTCAAACCCTCCCCGCCACCATCCCACTCCTTATATCACTATGGTCTAAGAAGAATGATCTCTCTCTCTCTCTCTCTCTCTCTCTCTCTCTCTCTCTCACACACACACACATACACACACACACACACACAAATCTGGTTTGAAATGAAATCACATGCAATGACAATTGCAATCCACCTCAATTCTTTGAAAGAGCCCTTAATCTCCTTTGGCATCTATACAAAATCACCCAAACACCTTTTTTCCCTGTTCTAATTAAACCATTGCAGAGCATCAGCATTTGATTTCAGTATAAACCAAACATTGAATGGGCCTTTTTATGCCTATTTGCCTCTGTGGCTTGGGTACCTGAGCGCTGTTCACAACATTCTTCCTTTGTGAAAGTGTATTTCAAGCTCCAGATACTGGACTTACACAGTTTACAAAACTATAACTTGAAGACTTTCAGAACTTTTTATTAAAATTCTAATTAGATGAGATGAAATTCGCATGGAAGACAGACAATCATGGGGTCACACTGGATGAAACTGGGTCCAAATCAAGCAATGCAGCCTTTCCAGTGAAAGCAGCAGCTTTCGAGTCCACTCTTCTGGGCTCAAATCCCATTTCAACCATTTATTTGAAGTGGGACTTCCATCCATTGTGTGACTTTTCTAAGTCTCCATTTTGATTGTAAGCTGTTCTTATTAAGCATTTCATAGGTTTGCTGTGCGAGTTAAAATGATGTAATGAATATAAGTATTTGGTCCAATACCCAGCACTAAGGAAGCACTCAATATGGTGGTTGCCATTATTATTATTATTATTATTATTATTATTATTATTACTATTAGCTGCTTCTCAGCTTTCTGAGACTATTAATTGAAAATCAAAATAAGCTTTCAAAGTTTTTACTAGATTTGGGGCCTGTTCTCCTCGGCATTTAATGATCATGTAAGAGACACTTGTATTAGATACCAATGGTGATCTATTTCCAAATACCGTTTTCACTCTGGATTATTTCATTATATAATGAGATTGGATTATTTATTTTTTAAAATTAAATTTGGGTGACAGCTGTTAGTTAAGTTACATAGATTTCAGGAGTACATGCAGGGTGGTAGATGAGGGTAAAGGGGATCAAATATATGGTGATGAAAAGAGAACTGACTGAGTGGTGAACACACAATATGATGTATAGATGATGTACTATAGAGATCGTATTAATTTTAATAATCGCTTGCTCATCCCAGTCAAGCTAACTTTACAAACACCATCCTCCCTCCGTCTTGTCAAAGGCCACCTTCTCATTATTTGAAATCAAGTCAGAACCCTACTTTGGTTATTAAGGGTTCCTGATGAACTTCAGCTACCTTCTAGCAGCGATTCTCAGCTTTATGTACATACACAGAACATTCACTGGATGTTTATCGGGCACCTACTATGTGAAAATTACTTTTCTAGGTTCCAGAAATATACCACTGAACATTTCAGCGAAAGACCCTGCTCTCTTAGTCCCAACCTTTTAGTGGCAGGACATTAAACACATAAAAACCTAAGCCAACAAACATCGGCTTCAACTAGTAACTTGAAAAGGAAAAAAAGGAAACAAGTTGATGCGAGAGTAACTGGAGAGAGAGCTGATAGTCAAGAAAGATGGTGCCCCAGTTTATGGCCATCCCGTGATTCTCTGCACTACTCCAAAAGGCCCACTCAGCTCATGTAAATTACAAGAAAAGGACATGAGCTGAGAGCTAAATGGCACAGAAGGAATGACTACACGAAGATCTATAATAGGTAAAGAGCATTTCTGTAGAAGGGAAAGGATAGAACAAAGATTCTAAAGAAGGAATGAACTTTGTACACTCAAACAGAAAAGAGGACAGTTGACTGCCATAGGTGAGGATGGGGGTACATGCCTGGAGGTAAGGCGGGAAAAGCAGGCATTATGGTTCCCAGGCAGGATTAGATAATATTACCTACACAGCTTTTTGGAAATATGGATATGTGTGTGCCAGCCTAGACTAATTAAATCATAACCACTAAAGGTGGCATCTAGGCTCTGTGTGTGTGTGTGTGTGTGTGTGTGTGTGTGTGTGTGTGTGTGTGTATGTGTACGTTAGTTTCCTAGATGGTAATAAAGTACAGCCAGTGTTAAAGGCCACTGCTAAAGTGCTTTGTAGTCTCTAATAAGGAGTTATCATTACTATGTTGTTTTTTTCATTAATGTTCCTAGTTACTTTTTAGTGTCTCATCTCCCCATTTAAAGTTTGTATTCCAGGCATTTCTGATAATTATATCTTTGCAAAATGCCAACTAGAGAACTATGCATGCAATAGACGTACAATACAAGGCTATGACTGTCTTCTGTGTGCCTAAATCTGCTTAGAGTGCACTAGAAAAACAGACTTATGCTTCCAGGCATATTCCCAATTACATTTAAAAAAATAAACAACCAGGTGCATGCAAATTCCAGCACTTAGCAGCTGGCTCACATGCATTCCCTTCAGGGAAATGAAGATACTGGCTAGGAATTCTCCAAAGTACTTGAGGAGAAAAGGAAACAAAGGAGGGTTCTTTTGATTTGGGGTTAGGAGATGAACAACACTAGAACTTTCTGGGCCACGAGGAAGAGGGTCAATACTCCCAAATGCTGATAAACATCCACCAAGATGTCAGAATTCCAGTGCCTTGTCTAAGAGGAAATAACTGTGTCCCCAGTTTTGAAAGTCCAAAATCAGAGGTACAGAAGAAAGAACTAGCTGATGAAGGTCACATGAAAAGCAAAGAGGGAGATCATAAGCAAAAAAAAAAAAAAAAAAAATGTTTAAAAATGACTGCTGGCACATCCAGAGTTCCAAAGAGTCAATCCAGGATTGTTTGAGGGAGGTCTAGCTGTGACATCTGTCACCACAATGGCAGCCAGGGTTGGTTTCCATAAATCTCTGCTTCATATGCTCAATTTAAGAGAATGCCGTTCCCAACTGGAAGAGAATCATTCTTCAGTGGTGGCTGACAAGAAGTGCCAGAAATCCAGAGCGGCTTCTGGGTAATATGTGATGGGAAAGAAGTTATATGCTTGGTAGTTTGTTCCTGAACATCTCATAGTGGAGCACAAAAGTAGTGACAGCTGTTAAGCACACCAGACTCCTGTCAGCAGTGTTCCTACTTGCATTGTGCAAAAATTTGACCAGTAGATATGGCCAACCTGAAACAGGGCTTCCAACATGGTATATGTACATATGCTTTGATTCTAGTTCATTATGATAAGGTTTTTGGATTTGAACATGGGTTTGACTCTTACATCTGCCACTTTCTAGCTGTGTGACCTTGCCAAACCACTAAAACACAAGCTCCGTGAGGATGCAGATTT